>NW_009712324.1:33530-61350 GCF_000703405.1 Apaloderma vittatum
AATGCCTTTGGCCTTTGGGGAGGGGGGAGTTTCCCAAAGGTATGTGGTACCCTCAGGAGGCCAGTAGAGAAGAGCTTTCAGAAAGAAGGAGGAACAGCAGAAGCAGATGCCTGAGCTCTGCAATGCAGCAATCAGGAACATGAGACCCACCTCACCCCAAATACTTTTTTATTCTTACAGTTCTCACAGGCAGAGATTCCTCCAGACAGAGGCAAACTGCTATATTTCAAGTATGGTCCTCTTATATAGCTCATATTAGTTCAACAACACTAAACAAAATCTACACGAGTCTTGATAACTATAATCAAGCAGGAAAAAAAAGGAACTTTCTATTCAGTGTAAAGTAGACACTCTATGTATTTCTTTAACTTCGGAGTTCAGCGTCTTTGAATGATTTCAAGGGGGCAGTTTTAGGCATGCAGCCAGTATATCGGAGATACGGGTTTTAAATGTGCTGTTACTACAGTTTGGCACCAGTATTAACTACTGTGTATTTCTCTGCTGTTTGGGTTTTATGTTTTGCAATAAAAACCATGAACTGCAGGACACTCGTCTAGCGGAAGTTAAATTCATTCTACGTGTGACTGCACTTTCAGATTTCAGCTCTTTTTTTTTGGAAAAAAAACCTCAAGCACAATGAACACAAAGAAACACCCGGTCTTCTAGAAAGACAAATGGGCTTTAATTACATCAGGACTGCTGCCAAATCTCAGACATCGAGAGGGACGGAAACAGCTGGTTCTGTAAGTCAGTAGCCAAGTTTATCTGCTACAATCATCTCGTTTTAGGAGTAAGAAGTTGGTGCTGAGTGCTAGCAAGGCACTTCCGTGTTATGAAGTACATTAATGTAAAAGATGTCTAAATGTCATCTACATGATAAGAGGAGAAAGTATCTCCTTATGTGTAGTAACAATGGAAATAAAAGATGATGATGATTGAATGGAGCCCCTAAATCTCTGGAGGGCAATACACTTTTTTTTTTTTTAAATTGAGGTAAGTTTGACTACCTATCCAAGTCTTCCTAGATCAGTTGCAAAAAAAAAAATAATTATCCAGACATCTGTGCATCTGAATTTGAGACTTCAAATGAGTGGCTCTGACATTCTTCCCTTTCCTTAAAAAACCACTTCTTTTCCCGCAACTGGACGTATTACTCATTTTGGGAATCTGGCTACAAAACTAAGCAGTGTATCACTTGGAGGGGGCAAAGCAGGGAAGAACTACTGAAAGTGGATATATAGCTAGGGCAGAAACAGAATGCTTGCTTCAAACCAGCTCCTAAAGCCTAAAGCAAAGTAAGTTCAAGAGAAAATCCCAAACTAGAAAACAAAACCAAAACACTCTGCCACATCCGTCGTCTTACAACTAAGATATGGCAAATGTGTAATTTCACACTTGCTTTAGCCACATCCCTTGTGTTCCAAACACAGAATCAATGGACAAACTCTGCTGGGCTAAAATGCTCTTTATTTACACTTGCTTCTTGAACTTAATTCCCCATCCTCTCTCCAAGAACCAACTTAATGATTGCTTTAAAGAAAGGGGAATGAAGCTTTTACAGGTCTAGTCCTCAGGGAATGAGCACGCTACTCCACTTTTTGTAACTTCTTTTAAGTTGAACTTCTTCCACGTTCAAAAGTCATATGACCTTTTACCTTTTGTGCTTTAATGGGTCCAGCCCGAGGTTGTTTCTGTCTTTGCTCTTTTGGTTCAGGTAGCTTGTCAGTGGACTTCTCAGAAAGCACAGGGCCAACTTCATTGTCACTGCCACTGGAGGCTGGGGCTCCAAACTGAATAGTTTCTATACCAAGATCCACTCCACCTTCTTGCCCAGGTTTTGTCCCCTAGTTAAAAGGCAAACATTTAATCCATTTCAAAAGACTGCTACTCAAGTACAATGCCACTGCCTCAGAAAAGAGAACAAAATACGCTCAGCTGGAAACCATTAACAGCGTACATTTACTTTCTGCCAGCAAAAACATTATTTGTGACTGCAACAGATTTGCAAGAATAAACAATATATGAACGTACACTTCCTCCTCCCCAAGTTTCTACTGTTTATATAAACTCAAGAATAAGAAAAAACAAAAACAATGAAAAAATATGTAAACAAGATCATGATGATGAACTGATAGAGAAAGGGGAGAGGGAAAAGTGCAATATTAAAACATCCAGAACTGGCTTCACAACATTCTCTTGGAAGTTCAGAAATTAATATTCAATTCAAGAAGAACAATAAAAATAAAAAAAATCCAGATCTCCTTATGCAGTTAAAATGGTCTCCTAAGAGACATGTCACATTCGTACAGTTTAAAACAACAAGGGTCAAAGACCAAAAAAGCCAAAGAAAACAAACCCACAGGACTTCAGACATAGAATTTAAGGCTATGCAAATTCCATTGGCTAAGAAAGCATTGACTAGTTTTTGTATCTCTGATTTAAGAAGGGACATTCAGTTCCTTGGAGACATTCCGCCTTCATTACTGAACTGTACACAAGTGTTCACATGCAAACTAGGCAATTAAAAATGCACTGGATGGAATCTGTGAACAGCTGAGTTTTTATTATGAGAACAGTTATTCCATGCTGCAATCATAAAAGCCCTGTAGAGCTTCTGTTCTATCTCGTGACTTCATGAAATTCTACACATACTCGCTTGAGTACGTGCATGCCTGAACTAATGGGTAATCAGTACTCAGTCCTAATGAAATGTAATTCAGGTAAGACTCACATGCAGTTACTCTTCTTCCCTTCATTCTTACCTCTGGAGATGTAGCTGAACCAAAAGATGTCAAAGGCTTGTTCCAAGCACTGACTGAAGGTGGCTGAGGAGGACTAATGGGTCCCACTGACAATTAAGAAAAGAGAGTTAAACCCCCCCCCAGTGTTGCTAAACGCATTCAACTAAAGTTATCAATTGAGGATTAAATTATAGATGTCTTGATTAAAGATTAAACTGATAACTAAAGTTATCAATTGAGGATTAAATTATAGATGTCTTGATTAAATTAGCTTTGGTTAAGAAACCGTTAACCTATTCAGCGGCTAACAATGCACTACCTACTTAGCTCCTTCCAGTGGAGCAATCACCATGTTTGGAAGCCAAGCCCAACAAAACACGCATTTCTGAAGGGAGCGACAGCTGCTCATTCATAGTGCGTTAAGAACGTGACAACATAAAATACCGAGCAATATCATACTGTGAGAATATTTTTTTGAGAGGTTACAACATTGCACTTGGGAATGCTGCTCTCTGTTCCCTTTGAAAAATACATTCGTAGGTACAAATAAGACATCAACAGAGAGCCAACAATCTGCCTTCTCTAACTACAATGCTTGTCACCCACTCTAAATCCAAAAGACATCACTTACATTTTTTGGAGATGTCATTTAGGACTGCTGTAGGAGGCACCTTGTTTTCCCATAACTCAGTTCCTAGACCATTGTGCGCCTGGGTGTTTTGCAGCACTTTGCCCGACACTGTGAATTCCGCGCTGGCTGTGCCTCCTGCAGCCTGGTTCTGCGGCTGACCAGGAGCCTGCGGCTGACCGGGAGCCTGGGTCGGACATGGTGGCTGTGCCTGAGCTTGTGCCTGCTGCGCAGCCGCGGCTGCTGCCTGCTGCTGCTTTTTGGCAAATCTGGGCGGGAGCTTGGAATTCTGACCTCGGCCTTTCTCGCTTGATCCTTTTTTGGTCCAAACCTGTAAGCAGAAGTCAATTTTATTCTTACAGGTGACTGTAGGGATAGCCAATTCTATACTATGTAGCAGCAAAAAGGAAACTGGTTAAGCCAGTCTTAAAGAAGTTTTTGTTAGGGGTATTTAACCACAGGAACAATGATTTATTTCTCATCCATTTTTCCTCTTGCAATCAGCTTATATACAAGCAATAGTATAAATCACAGTATGAAACATGGCATTTCCAGTTTGCCAGTTCTAGCTGCCTGACAACATCCAATCAGGAAGTATGTAATCCTAAAATGACTACGTGAAAACAAATTTCATTTACTAATTCTGAACAACTTAATATTAACACAACTATCCAGTCATATTTATGAAGTGAAAATACAGCTTCTTGGGAATGAAGATTCTGCACACTTCATAACATTCTCAGTACTGCAAAGAACTTATAATGGGAAAGATTTCTTTGCCATTATAAAGGCTGGTCTTGTACCTGCACTGTTTGTTCTTCCTTCTTTCTGCGCTCTTCATCTTGCAAGCGTTTTTGTTGCTTCTTAGACACCACTTCTGTGAAACCATCATCATTCAAGTTAGACTGGGAGTCTTCAACTACTGTCACTTCAGGGTGATCATCAATGATCACAACACCTACAGAAAAAGGAAAGGTATAGATGCTGCTGTTTTAACAGCTTCAGGTGGAGCACACCAAGCCAAAATGGGCTTTAGAGTGGAAGTAATTTCCCCAGACACAGAGGGTGGCCCCGATTACAGGTAAGCTTCTGCTTGCCAAGTGCTTTGCTTTTGAGTTTGAAAACAAGGAGTTAATCTTTAAGAACTGAAAAACTGGAGGTTCTTGTACCAGACTCTCCAGGAAATAAGATCTAAAATATAATAGTGAATAATGAACAGCCTTCCTGAATATTAGCTTTAAGCTTATTCGGGATATGCTTTTTGCTTACCAAGGTTAAGTAAATTATTAGAGTGTGGTGGAAAATGGTCTGAATAACAGAGATAAGATTAAGCAAAAGAACAAAATTGTTCTTATCTGTACATAAGTTTATATTTATCATATACAATGATCATATATAGTGATATTTGCCACCCTTTAGAAGTACGTGCTTTGTTAATTAGATATGACAAAGGCAGCAATATTCAAGTACTCAATTATTCTGGCATTTGAAAAAAAAAAATCACCTTTCCTCTTTTGTAAGTTTTCAAACATTTAGTTCTATATGCAGGAAAGCTATAAGGATTACAAATTCTTACGAATGTATTATCAGTACATACTTGCGTAATTATTAAGATCGAATTGAGATAAGGCATCTGCTTTTTCCTTCGGCTTCTTTGGACCAGCTTTAGGTTCTTCCCTCTTTTTGCCGCTTGCATCCTTGGCGTTCTTCTGTCCTGCAGCAGTGACACCTCCCTCCTCCTGGTGTACAGAGCTGCTGGTGGTGGGATCAACACCAGGAACAGTTGCTGTCTGCTCTTCAAATGGCCTATATTAAGGAGAAAAAAAAAAAAAAAAAAAGGAAAATTAATGACTAGCCACAGAAAATACTAAAGAAGGAGCTAACTACATAATTGCAAATCACATTATAGAGCTACAAATGTCTACTCTGCAACTTCTTAATAGGCTCCATACTTTTACTTTCAGCTCCTCAATGAGCAGAAGCTTAACAGCAAAAGCTGTTTGGGCAACATATCAAATACCATGCTGCCAAAAGAAATCACACTAAGGTTAAAAAAAAAAAAAGCATAATTTTAAGGTTAACTCCGGCTTGATCTATGCATGAAATTAGAGACACCAAAACTCAACAAGTATGCAGTTCAGAACTCCAGTAAAGCCTTCCATAGAAAAAAACCAGGATGCAGGCTTACAAATATAAACAAGGTACAATATACTTGCTCCATAGACTCACTGGCCAAAAGTTATCTGAAGAATGGGAGTCAGATTGTGCAGCATTCTGACTTTGCGGTGGAACCTGGAATACCCAACTTTTGCTTTAACACCAACTTTAGGTGACTGGCCAAAGAAACTTCGTAGTTTTAACTCAGAAGCTAGAGAATCAATCACAAGTTTTTAAGTCCAGCAAAACCTGAACTTAGAATGGAGCAAGTTACAAGCACAAGAGTCCTACAGAGCAGGCAGCCAAAGAATAAATGTCTCGTCCTGCCTCTCACTTACAAGACTACCGTGTACTGTGGCCACAAAACAGTAGGTAAATAGTAACATCAGATAATTATCAAATTTCAATCAGTTTTAGCCTATAGAGGCATGAAACTTATGTCTCAACGTCAAGCACTTCTCATGTACACTAGGTGATTGAGAATACAAAAAGCCAAGCGTAATGCAGCAATCTGCATATTGAACCGTGAAACCGCTCACATTAACGTTTGAGCTTGCATCCAAACCTTAAGAAACACAGCTTGACTCCTGAGAACCACCACCGCAATTTTTCTAATAGGAGTTTTTTAATGCTGTGCATACATGTAAGAATACTCTACTTTTAGCTCCGTGTTGCAAGTGTCTGCATACAAACAGAAAAATACCAAGAAGTACACAGGCACAGGTGCATGTGTTTGTCTTATTTTCTTTTTTAACAGTAATTACAAGTCTAAAAAAAACCCACCTACTAATGATTTTGAACCAGAAGAGGACAAGACTAACGCCACAAGTGTTTCCTACCAGAAGGTTCTACTCACCCTCTTTTTCCACTTCTGGGTGGAGGACCGCTCCGCCTTTCACTTCTAGGCCCTGAGAAGTTCCTCCCTGGTTTAGCTGGCCCATTGTTGCCACGTCGGTTTTGACGGTCTATGCCAGGCCGCTGACTAGAAAAACTTCTCTTGGCTATTTCCCTTTTTGGAGCTCCAGCATTTTCTCCTGCCTTTGCAGCCACCTGTGCTGCTACATCTGCTGTTTTCTTCTCATCCCTCTCCCGCCTCTCATTGAAGTCGCTGCTTTCCGAGGCGGTTTCCCACTCTTCATTTGCCTGGTCTGAAGAATTCTGGTTGGATAAGTCTGGTGTCTTACTTCCCGACACATCCAGAGCAGGGTTGGAGGGCTCAGTAACTGCATTACTAACTGTGGCACTTGTTGATGAGCTGGTTACTGCCTCGTTTATCTTTGATGCCGCCTCTCTCTCTTTTAGACGCCTAAATCGTGGCGGCTTATCTTGCCTTGGAGGTCGAGCAGGCCTTTGTCTTCGTGGCCTCTCTCTATTCGGATCAAACTTTCTCTCAAATTTTGGAGGTCTCTTATCTACTGGTATAGGACCATAATGTTCATTTCTTCTTGGAGGCTCCCCTTCTTCTGGTTTAATGATTTCTGTTTGCCTAGGGTTCCACTGATTCTCTCTGTAGGCCGGTCTCCTTATTGTAGACGGACGTGGAGGGCGCCCACCAGGATCTCTGCCACCACGTCTATACATTCCACCTCTGCCTCGTCTCGAAGGCTCTCCTTTAGGAAGAAAGCCTGGTTTGGGTTTGTTCTCATCATCTCTTATGTATGTTTTTTCTAGGGATCTGTTGTCTACTCTGATAGCGTTTTCAGGTTTGAATGACAAGGGCTTTGGAGGCTTCTTGCCATCAGCTCTCTCTTCTCTTTTTGGATGCTTGCCTTTGACTAGGCTGTCTTTGTCCGAAAGCAGTGTGTCACTTGCGCTTTCGTGAACTTCACTGTCAGAATCCGTCTCCGAACCATGCTGTCGCCGCCGTTTGGGGATTACTTCAAAGTCAGAACTCTCGCTCCGAGTTTCGCTCTCTTCTCTTTGCCTAACAGGCCCTGAAGGCACGTGGTCTGATCTAGGCTTAGGATCTCTGTAGTGTGGATACTCTCTATTGTGGCCTCTACTGCCTCGACCACGTCCTCCATAAGAACCCCTGTAGCTACGACCTCTAGAATAATACTCCCCACGACCTCTGCCTCGGTATCCCTGATCCGGGAACCAGTCTCTCTCCCGAGCCTCTTTCCAGTATGTCCTGGGGGGTAAGCCAGGCTCTCTTTTAACCGGTCTGGTTTCTAAGCGCGGTTTCTCTACAACCTCCTTGCTAAGTACCTTCTCAGCCTGCTTTTCTTCCTTCACCGCTGCAGCTGGCTGCTGAATGTGTGGAGGCTGCTGCTGTGCTGCCGGCTGAGCCGGCGGCTGCTGTTGCACGGCGGGGGGAAGCTGCGGAGCAGCAGGCTGGGCAGCTGGGAGCTGCTGCTGGGCTGGAGGTGTGGGTGGCTGAACCGGAGCTTTAGCCGCGGTCTCAGTTTGGCCGCTCTCCTGGCTCGCTGGTGTCGCAGCAGCATCCTGGGTTATCTTCTTTGACAGAGGAGCGCTGCTGAAGGCAGGGGTCTCTGGGTCAGCCTGAGGCACTGGCACTTGAAGTGCTTCCTTTTTGTCACTTTTTTCAGACTTGCTAGGTTTTTCATTAGCTGTCTTTTCTCCTTCTTTCTCCTTCCTCTGCTCACGCTCTTCTCTCTGTTCACGTTCTTCTTTCATATCTCTAAGTACAGGTTTTTTAATGGGACCCGATCTTCTCACTGGTCTATCACCGCCTTCATCTCTCCTGCCGTAACCTGGCCTAGGACCCCATCTTGTTTCAGACTTAGGTTTGAAAGTTTTTTCAGATTTTGGTCCTTCTGATGTTCTATTATTAATCAAAATTTCTTTTTTAGGCTTAATCTCAAGTCTCTCAATTGTCTCCTTTGTCTCAACAAGCCTGTTATTTAATTTCGGGATATTTGCTGCTGTCTCATTCCTCTGGTCTTCTGATTTCAGAGAGTGACTTGAACCATGGGAAATGCTTCTCTTTAGAGAAGAGTGACTTTCCCCAACAGGCACCAATTCTTCTGGAGAGCTATGTGTAACTTTTTCATTCACTCCATCAAAATTAACTGCCGTGTTAGGTTTGTCAGTTTGCAGAGGCTGTACATCTTCCAAAGGCCTGCTCTGGAACTTTTGTACCTCCACCTCTCCCGATTCTCTGAAAAAGTCTGGTTTTGGATGAGAGTCCAACTGGTTGTGTTCTACAGGATAAGCAGTGGCAGGGACAGCAACTCGTTCTTGCTCCAAGTGTGCCTCAGACCTAAGCAGCAAGCAACCAAGAATGTTAGGGCAGGGAGGAAAAAATTTTACTCGTAAGTATTTGCTTAAATAATTTTCTGTTTCTATGAAGGATTAATGTCAGCTCAAGGAAACAACAGGTATTCATTTTCTTAGTGGCTGCTAGTTGTAGAGGTCAATTTTCATCTCTCCTGATTAAGAATTCAGTGTCAAATGTACAACTAGCTTTAGGTATCTATTATTGTTGATAACTGTACTTGCAATTTTAAATGAAGCCTCCAAGTTAGCAGGCTAGTATCACTCGTATTATCCAGACAGCAATACAGCAAAAGGAATTTTTGGGTACGTGTAAGATGTAGAAAAAAGCCTTTCTGACCATTCATCACACAGCAAAGGTCAAAAGTGACTGTCTTGCTTTATACCACTGGTACTTAACACCACTTCCAAAACGAATATACATCAGACAGAAGTTTCCTGACACCGGGAGAGCAGATGGAGAACAGAACACTAAAGGAGTGTTCTACAAAATTGAAAATTCAAAATATTGTGGTAATCACTTATTGAAATTAGCTTTAAAATCCTAAAGAAGGAGGTAATTGTCTTTCTACACCGCACCACAGAGCAGGTAAGTCTTTTGTTTCTTACAATAGTGCCAAGTACACTGTCCCCCCCTGCCACATCTCCTTTTAAAGTTTTATTCAAAGAGCAGCTACAATTCAGTTTAAACTGCGGTTTGCAACGTTAAGTTACACAGCTGAGCCATGAAGTAAGCACGGCTCAGAGAAGTGACACAGGAGTACATAACTCAGGCTTACCTCAAATTGTCAGACTCTTCTAACACTTTGGGAGGAGAAGTAGATTGCTGAGGCTCTGCGTGGGGGTACGGGTCTGACCCCCACATCATGCGGGGCTCTGACAGAGGAACAGCGTGCTCTCTTGCTGAGCGAGCGAGATGTTCAAATGAATCTGAACTAGTCGCCGATCCCTCTATCTGGTCTCTTCTCATCAGTGGTTTTGGAGGCATAATTCCTGTGACAGATTTAAGGCGAACAACTGAAACCAGTTTAACATGAGGAAAGAAACCCACCTCAACACAAGCAAAGCCTATGGGGAGGTAATGAAAAATGGTATTTTCCTCCTGATCTCCCTTCCTCTGTACCTTCTGCTGTTGAAGCCAGATGTCTATTCACTGCCAGCTGCCCTCAGACTGCCTAACCATATTCACTACTGACACCCTACGTACCGACAGAAGGCAAAGGTGTCTGCTTCTGCTATAACGAGATGAACCAGGTCTGTAGACCTGTAAACTCGTGGATGAAGTTTCTGCTGTAAGATCTGAATGGGTCCTTTTTCTTGTTAACATTTAAAAAAACCCCCAGTTTTCTCTGTCTTTGCTTAGCTCGCCACTTCCCCTGTTTACTCCATGCACTCAGTTCAGAATAGTAGGTTCTCTGCTCATTAGCTGGATAAGTATCTCTACTGCACTACATGCTAACTTGCATTATTTATGCACAATAGCTTTCCTAACTGCGAGTCAGATGGCCATTCCATAAATTAAAAAAGACTTTTTAGTGCCAAGAATTTGAAAACATATGTTTATTAAGATTCTAGAGGTGGTATTAAACAATAGAACAAAATTTAGTTTTTAAAATAATGTAGTATCAAGTGCTAATATGCAATGAAATACACAGTAAATACACTATTTTTCTCAGTTTCACTTAACTCATGCCAGCTTTAACATCTGTTAGAAAATAAGGCTTATGCTGACATTCTGAATACATCTGTAACTATCATTAACGTGCCTACAATAAAAAGAAAGCTGTCACTTTGCAGCCAAGCATATACATTGACATGACTGTCATGTTTTCAGTATTACTAAAATCTATTTTGCCTCAAACAAAATAACGTAGCTTTCTTTTTAGAAAACCCACTCATCTGCTGTTACTATACACAGTGTGGTTAGGAAAAGGCTTCTATTTCCGAACTAAGAAAGTTCAGCAGTCAGAAACTGCTGCCAGGTTTTACCTGGATGAATAGGAGGCATATCCATCGTGGGTCTTCCTGACATCATTCGTGGGTCCATGTAAGACTGCATCATAAGCCACCGCGGATCAAAGCCCATCGAAGCTAAATGCTGAGGATGTGGCTGCATGGGCTGGTAAAGGGGTCTGTGCTGGGGAGGCGGGACAGGGCCACTAGAAGGCTGTGACGGAGCAGACTGTGGAAGGACACCTTGCTGTTGTTGCTGCCACTGTTGCTGTTTCATTTGCTCCTGCGTAACAGAAAACAGCATTACAAAACTTTTGGTTAATGCAAAGACTTGAGAGCAGAATTCAATTGGAAATAACAAGTACAGTTATCTCCAGGGCACTAAGTATTCTGAAAGATAACATCAGGATGAGCTAGGAGAACATGAGAAAACCAGACTGGACATATTAGAATAGCTACAGCTGGTGTTCAGCTGAGACACAGAAAAACCTACACTTCATGGATGTCCTTAACGCAAAGTGCTCTTCAGACCATACAACCCGAGTACAAATTACATCTTGTGAGTGTCACACCCTTTAAGGATAAGCTGCAGAAACAATGATCATCAGACCCCAGGTTCCACGGGGCAAGGCTCTACTGATGCAAAACCAGCCAGTTTCAAAAGCCTCTTTTGCTTTCTGCTCACTGTACACACTTTGCAAGTCACAAGATGTGTTTCAGGCAGAGCAATTCATGCCAATGCCATAGATGTTACAGAAGCTGGAAGCCAACAACTTGAGCTTTTTGAAACTCTTACGGTCATGTTATTATTCACAACGAGGAAAAAGACATCATTCTTTTATTAAGCTTTCTTCTTTTAATAAATTGGTTAGTTACCTGCTGCCTCTGAAATCTTGGTGGCAATGATTTCTGGAACTGTTTAGAATAGCCCGAGGAAACAGCAGGACGAGGCTGAGATCCTGAATCTGGCTCACTCTCGTGAGTCACCTGTGAAACCTCTTTCTCATTCCGACCACTATCTTGTCGGCTAAAGACTGCTTGATCTTCTGGAAAAAAAGCACCAACAAACATGTGGGAGACAAGAATGAATCTTAAAACTATGACGACTTCACCAAAATGTCAGATAAAGGATGTTATCCTAAAATGAACAGTCTGCCTTTTCTAACCTCAGTCTTAGTTTCTAAAACCAATAAAGGCACAAAAAAAAATTAGAACAATCCTCAGAACAATGTTTTTAATACAACTCCCAGCGTCCCTTTTAAACTAAAATACAATGGTTAAATAACCATTTGCATTCAAGTTGTAACTATGCAATTTAAGAAGTGCTGAATCAATGTTACTATATTACATTTGAATCACTTTTACAAGCCAAAGTTTGTTTTTCCAATCATTTTTATCCTTTTAAAGGATAACACAACTTTAATAAGCCTAGTTTAACAGCTCTCTTGTGTCATTCAAGTTCCAACTCAAAAAAGCCCCAAGTTTAAATACATATTGTTTGTGTCCACTTTTCTAGGCTTGCTGAAAGGACAGAACAGCTGAAGTAATTTACACTGCGTTTTAGCAACATGACCTGCTGACCCTCCTTTAGCAAAAGAAAGCCTGTTTTATTTTCTGTATTCTTCAAAGTTCAGCCTATGTCACAGAGTCTGATTTTGCCTTTAACATTTTGATGAGTTGGGCAAACAGGTCTAGCTCAAAGTTAGGTGGGTACAATGTGCCAGGAAAATAAATGTCTAGATGTGCCAGGTTAATTAGATATGCAAATTAGACTCCTAGATTACAACTATGCTCTGTGGCTCCTTTTTAAAGACAACTACTTGTGTGCAATCATACCTTTTTCTTCCTTGTTATTCCTGGTTTCGCTTTCTTGTTTTTCTACTACAGGTGTTGCCACAGGTTCTACAGGCTCAGGAACCTCATGTGGTGGTTTCTCTTCTTCTTTCTCTTTTTCCTCCTTCTCTTCTTTCTCCAACTCCTTTTCTTTCTCTTTCTCCCTTTCTTGCTCTTTTGCCTTCTCCAGTTTTTCTTTTTCTTCTTTCTCCTTTTCTTTTTCCCTCTCCCTTTCTTTCTCCTTCTCCTTCTCTTTTTCTCTCTCTCTCTCCCGCTCCCTCTCCTTTTCCCTCTCCCGCTCCCTTTCTCTATCTCTCCCTTTCCCTCTCCCTCTCTTTCAGAGGGTCTTCCCGGGAGGGCTTTGTTACGCAGCCAAATTTCTCATTTAATCGTTTTAGCTTTTCAGCACAAGCTGCTTTTCGTTGTTCTTCCATTCTTCTTTCTTCTTCTTCTCGCCGCTTACGGGCTCGCTCAACTGCGGCGGATATCTCTGATTGCTGTCTTCTCCTCTGTTTCCAAATTTCATCTTCATCTGGTACTGGTTTAGGCGGAAAGGGTCCCTGCCTTCCAGGTCCTAGTTGGCGATCAGGGGGAGGAGGGTGCTGCAAATATTAAAATCAGTTAGGTCAAGTTGAACTTGCATTATACAACCAACCAGCTGAAATATGACACTTCAACTACTGTCGACACGTGTATTTGTACAGCACCTTTAAAAAGCAAGCCCTCTTCCCGCTTCCTGCTCTAGTTCAGACTCCTGCAAACTGAGCTCAGAAAGGAGACGTAAAGACTCAACTGGGCTCACGTCACTCCTCCCCATCACCATGGCAAAGTGACAGCGAAGATGACAAACATCTTTTAGATTTGGTTACAGGCTGCTCTGAATCAGAAACTTAGGGCTGATCTCAGACAAATGTCCTCCAAGGAGCCGAAGAAATTCAAAGCAGCTCATGTTTTTAACAAGAACTGTTGAAAACTGGTAAGGAACTTCCACACATACATTTCATTTGGGACTTCATTTCCCTGCCTGTCTCAGCACCCAGCCCTCTAGACGTGTGCCCATGCCCCTGTCCTCTCTAGGTACCAAATGGCGCTGGATAACTGAATGCATTTCATGTCACTTAAAAACCGAGGCTGCTTCACAAAAGCAGCAGCACAGCTGTGTTGGGATTCTATTCTTACTGGCACGAGTCACTACAATAATTTTACCCACTACAGAAAAGGCTTATCCCTATGTGAATCGTAGTTTTATTTTCTTAGCCTAAACCCCTCCACCACAGCATTAAAGAATTTAACTCAAGGCAATAAGGGCAATTTTAATCTTCCTTACCGGTGGTAGAATAGATTTTGGATGAAGAGCAGGACCACCTCTTTCATGTATAGAAGGCTGTGCTGGACCTCGATCCTATTGGATCAAACACAGGACCAGCATTTAGCAAGCTTGCAACAACAGTCAAGCTAACAAATTTAGATTTACCATTTTCTACTGCATTAAGATACTACATCTAGTGAACGATCTGCATACAAGTCAAATTTCCATGCAAAACATGGGCAAAAACATTTCCGCTTTATGTGGAATTCCAGATTTTATGTTACTGTGCTCTTTTTCCTCAGAATCAGTGTAGCATCAAATCCGGAATGACAACATGATCTTTACATACAGAAAAAGTGCAAGTAAGACCAATTCAAGATCCCCCACCATCATTATTACTGGTGTCAACAAAAAGCATGTCTAGGAAATCTACAGCTAAAGCCAAGAGTAGCTTTCCCTGGTAGAGGAAAATAGGGGTGAAGCAGTCATAAGCTGAGGTGGCTGCCAGTCCTCCTCTACTAGAAAGATAAACCAGAACCCAAAATGGCTGAGCTGATGAATTCTACGTGGCCTCTATAAAATCTATCTGCCTGAGATGTCAGAAGCGAACGACACATTACTGCTATGCTGTACTGAAGAAAGTGGGTCATGATAGCGGAAAAACCTCACACCAAGTTAAAATGTGTGCCCCAGTGGGGCACTTCTTATTGTATAACAGGATGGACACCAGAACAGCTTTATTCACTATTACACAGATGGACAGACCAGAGTCTTGAGTTAGAGCTTGTCACTTGAGTCGCAATAAGTGACACAAGTGTTCTCACGCTCTCACAACTGTGGCTTAGAACAGACTAGATAAAGATACGCTGTTTCTATTTTGCAACCAGAAGCAGCTAAGTTGACTAAGCTCAGTTACCACAGCTCAAATAATGCTTTCACTCATGTTCATAACCTTAATTGACCTGACAGTTTGGAAAGACACCTGAGTCAGACATCTCCTGACCAGGCTGTTGCCAGAAGAGCTGAAGAGAACACCACACAAACCTGATCAAGTGGAGAGCTTTTGCTGTAAGACCCTTTGGTTGCTGCTGTGGAAGCCTGGGGGGCAGACTTAGCGTTTGTCTGTTCTTCTGCTTCCTTCTGGCCATCAGGACTCTGGGAATCTTTTGATGGTGTTTGTTCATCACTATGTGCAAAGAAATAAGAAAAAAATGGAAGATGTGCCCCACACAGGTATTTATCTTCAATGCTTCTTAGCAAGATTTCAAGTTCCTCACAGCAAGGATAACTTCTACTACATGCCCAGCTGACTGGAGTCTGCAGGCAGTAACACAACTTATTACAGTATTAAATTAGTGGAATAGATGTTATTGGAATGAGCATTTGCACTAATTTCGTTCAACTTTCCCAAACGCTAAGCTAGTTAAGTGACATTCACACCCAACTGGCAACACCAACTCACCCACTCTCCTTTTCTTTTTGACTGCTTCCTTGCTCATCATCATCACTGAAGTTCAACTGCTCAGTGTAATCCACTTCACTCTGAGCACCTGACACACAAGAAAATATTCAATTAATCTTCCACAAGGATTCCATGTACAAATAACAGAAACTGTTAATATGATGTTCTTACCTGCCCAGCCTTCATCAGCCTCAGCATCTAGATTATCAAATTTATCAAGTTCTTTAAGTTCACTAGCACTAAGAATGGATGGGCGCTCAATAGGTTCTGAACACCACGAGGGTGGTCCTCTTCCCCTTGGCCCTCTAAAAAGAAAAAATTTAAAAATAAAGAGAAACAAAGGGCACTGTTTCACTATTTATCTACAAACGAAACAGATGTTTAACTTGTATGACAATTATTTGCAGTATACAATACTGTTCTCTGAAAGTATAAATGAGCTGTCACCCAACTGCTACACCACGAGATGGTTCTTTATGGATGAGAAAGATAAGATGCTACAGCCTTGCCTGCACTTCACAAACAAGCCAAACATCAGCTGACAGCAGAAAGTCACATACCCTGTAGCCTTCAAGCAACACACTGCATAGATCTGCCATCCTTCTTAACATCAATTTACCTACCTCAGAGATATTTCTTTATACTTTTCATGCTTTTCCTTCTGTGGGAGATTCTGTACCTTCTCCCTACTCCTACACTCAAGTTCTCCCTGTAAACCTTCTCAGCCTTTCTGTCCTCTTCCTGATCACACAGAACCAGGGAGCAAAACTTGTGAGACTAACCAGTGGCAGCTTTTATGAAGTGTATAACCATAATCAAGATAGTCAGTGCAAGCTCTTTTTAATTCCCATTGAGTCACAGAGTTCATACCCATACAACATCACCACTTACCTGCTAAGCTCAGAACTGGGAAACCTTGGCGGACCTTGCATGGAAGGAGGATACGCCATTCTAGGATACTGATTAAACATCTAAGAGGTTTAAAAACACAAGCCAATTGTTAAAAAATATCACTGCATTAAGCATACTGAGATCATCAAATGAATCATAATGGAAGTAAAGCAAGACTCTTCACTCAAGACAGTTTGCTCAGTATCACAAGTGAGTGACATCAAGTCACCAAGGTGCAGTGATTACAAGTGTTAATCAACTCCTTACAAGTTCAAACTCCATGTAGCAGGAGCAGCAACACACAACCACATCCTCTGAGGAGCTGGTTGCAATGCCACCCTTCCAGCAGAACTGCTAAGCATTCTATGGAGGGACAAGAAGTGGCATAAGGAAATCACTCTAGCCAGTCATCAATCCCCGCCGCTTAAAAGCTTTTCCTGGAACCACCACTTACATAAGGTGGCATCATTGCTCTGTACTGAGATGCAATAGGAGGTTGCTGCTGGCCATTCAACTTAGGCTGAGGGACCTGGGGTAACCGCACATCCCTCTTCTCTGCTGCCTTCGGGCCATCATTTTGTTCTGCCGGTGTAGCATTACCATCTTCTTGTCCAAGAGCCTTAGCTTCCTGATCAGTTGGAGAACCAGGTGAGTTGTTCTTATTACCACCTTCTCTCCAACTAGTAGCATCTGTATGGACAGAATCAGTACAAGAAAAAACAAGAACAGACTTTATATTACAGATCCACAGATCGGCATGATGAAACACACATTCTTCCTACCCAGTTTTCAGTGACACAACCATCTGTGCAGAAACACGTTTAGATTTGGTACTGAAACAAGCAACAGCCACTTAAGAACACAGAGCCTGTTTTCTAATCCTCTTCAGACCTACATCCAGCTGTGTTCCCCAGTTAAAGAGGAGTTAAATTTAGAGACTGCTCTAGTTGTTCCACTCTACCTTCCAAAATCCAACATAATTTAGGAAGGATACCGGTAATAGCAGAGGAGAGAAAACAGATTTAGCTATGGTAAGTGGGCCACTGTTGACTCAGTGTGAAGATGCTGTCAAGGGAAAGATTGAGCTTCTTTAGCAGCAAAGGCCTACCACGAGACTTTCAGGCAGCTCAAAATGCTGTATACTTGCACATTATCTAAGGGAAGACAGGTCTCCCGAGTCTGGTCTGTATCTCTGCCTGCTAAAGATGAAATAGAAATGAAGGCTGTACTTCTGGGTGTGAATGCCTAGCAAAAAGTCCAGGAAAAGGGTTGTTTAATGACCTATCACTTGTACCAGGCAGTTAATGCTTTTAGGATTTTCTGCCTATAAGCATGAGTTAGTTTAAAAAAAAAAAGTAAACAGCAGTGCTCAGATTCATGGCATCAACAAAAAATCACAGACGCACAGTAAATACTATTGGTTTAGGGGTACAAACTCTTTAACCAGTGTTGAGCTATACTCCTAAGTATCCATTAGTTCTTCCACTTACCTTCACTGGAGAGCACAGCCAAGTTTGTTTAGCTTTCTGCTGTCAGTCCTGAAAGAAGGGCTTAAGACAGCACGTACAGTGCTGACCAAAACTGTTAGTGCCTGCAGGAGGCTGGAACAGACATGTGCAGCTATTTTCCTAATTTGGTGTTGGACGTCTCTCATTTCCCCACAACTTATTCTTTATATCAACATGAAGTGAGGACCTTCACAAGCACATGGCCTCAGCCTGAGGCACAAGACAGTGTCAACTACAAAGCAGGAAAGGATCCCTAGTCCACTAAACCTCACTGAAAACAATATTTTTGAGAAACAAACAAATCCTGGTTTTCACTAGAAACAAACTCAATCCCAAATACCTCCTCATTACAAGGATCTGGTGAAGCAATACAGATTTCTTCACTGAGAAATGTAGAACCAGCACTGCTGTGGTTGTTTTCACTAAATCTAATTCCCCACAGCTGAAACAGACCCAGCTAGTGAGAGCACCTCAGCCACGAACTAAAGATGCTTATGCCTTTGCAAATCACAGTCCACTCTTCTGCTATCCTGTAGATTAAATTTCCTATTAAGGATTTTTCAGGCTTGTAAGTCCTAACCACTTGGGGACAACCCTAATAATTATTTATATAATTAGTAAATATTAGGAGTTCTTTAAATACATATTTTAGCTGTTGTGACATCTAGCAGCTGGAAGTAAGAAAATGTCAGTGTTGTGTAACTAGCAAACGCTCCTCAGAGCACAAGTGGAGCGCTGACGAGGGTAGGAAAGTGGAAAGTGAACTGCAAGGTGAGGATTAAATACCCTATTTTCCTCCCACCAGGAGCAAAGTAAAGCAGAAGAAAGCCCCAGAAATCTGTTTCTTTAGTGTAGGAGTGTGTTGATTAAATTCATCACTTTATTTTGTACAGGACACAAGCAATCTTGTAATAAACCAGTTCCACACAAGTCCATGCTATTTCAGAAAATATTGTAGCATATACTTACTTTGTGGTCGCAGGTTGGGTCCTGATCCATGGAGGTCTTCAGGTGCATCTTTGTCTTTGCCTGTCTTTTCCTGATCCCCAGCTGCCGGCAGACTGGGAAACTCTTGCTGGAAATAACTATTTACTGGGATAGCTGGACCTACATGTAAGATATTCACAAAGTCAGAACTTTCTGTCGTCAAAACCGCTAGAAAGTGATAAAAGCCTGATCATACCTACACAGTGAATGTTAAAGCCACATTAATTTACTGGTAACATAATTCACATAAACGAGCAATCCTTTTAAAGCACTCACATTTGCTACCACAGTTGATAAATTTACTAGGCCAATTGGCTGAGAAAAATCCAGAAGCACCCAAGAGCAATAATGGATCACAGAACAAGACTTAACACGGGAAGTATCTGAAGTTTCTCAGATCTGTTATCACTTTTTCCCCTCACCTCCTTCTGAAGATTTCCCTTGTTCTACTCTAGATGAACTATAATCAACTATAGTCAACCCAAGAATGGGCAACTATGTTATCGCAAAAGCCCCTGAGATTAATTAGTGTACTAATAACAATTCTTCAGGACTTGAAAGTGTCACAGGTTTCATATTATGAGGAAAGTGTTAGAACTGTTACATTCTTTGATTTCTAAAATCCTTGACAACCTAACTCAGGATTGGAATTGAAGATTTCTGTTGCACATGGTAGAGAAGTCAAATATATAGATTGTCCTCCTCTTTAGAAGGTTTTGTTAGCATCTACCTTGAATCAATTTCTCCTCCCCCCACACATAACGGATATTGACCACTTAGGTCAACAGCACTCTAGTACCAAATCCCTGGTACTCTTAGTAAGAGAAGATTTCTATGCCAACAGAGTGAGTAACACCTTGTTCTTTACTACTGGCTACTGTAAGGGACATCATATTAGGCTACATGAACTGTAAGGCAAATTCATAAAACAAGGATCTGAACATACGCCAACCAAACCCTCAAAACCTCATAATCAGCAAGTTTTTGTTTTTAATCTATCAGCTAGAAAAGCTTCTGTTCTCTTAAATTCGTGAAAGACTCCTTTGTAAAAATAAAACGCCGAGAACCTGTCGGTTGATTATTTTTTTAAGAGTCAAGCACAGGATAAACTCCTTACAACGCCGATAACCTGTCGGTTGATTATTTTTTTAAGATTAAGAGTCAAGCACAGGATAAACTCCTTACTCTTTGTACTTTCTTTCTAAAGTCATGACAGCAAATGCCACCATCTATCCCTTTGCCTACAAACTGCCTTGAAATCTTTCAATCTACATGCCAACTTCATGTATTACAGACCATGTTAACTTGTTTTTTGTTAATGGACATTGGACTCCTGATATTCTCAAGCAGCTACATCCTACGACTTGCCTAACGGGACTGAAAAACACAGTCATGTTAATCACAGAATTACAGAATCACAGAATGTTCGGGGTTGGAAGGGACCTCTGGAGATCATCTAGTCCAACCTTCATCCCAGCATACCTAACCACTACACCACAGCCTCAAGTGCTAGATCTACTTTTTTTTTAAACACCTCCAGGGTTGGTGACTCCACCACCTCCCTGGGCAGCCTGTTCCAGTGCCTCACCACTCGTTCAGGAAAGAACTTCCTCCGAATATCCAATCTAAACTTACCCTGACGCAACTTGAGGCCATTTCCCCTTGTCCTGTCATTAGTAATTAGAGAGAAGAGACCAGCACCAGCCTCACTACAGCCTCCTTTTAGGTAGTTGTAGAGGGCAATAAGGTCTCCTCTCAGCCTCCTCTTCTCCAGACTAAACAAACAAACAAATCAGATGGCTTGCCAGGCAAGGGAGCCTCTTCAGAGGTCACGCAGCATGCAACATTCATTAATTTGATGAATTTTGAAAAATTATTTCTGTTCAAGTCTACACAGTAACAACATTTCAACTGCAAAGTAATAGCTTCCTTGACAGACAGCCTGACAGCGCTTGGGCAGTCAACCTGAAATAGCCAGGGTGCCAGCCACGAGTTCAGAAAGAAGGTGAAGAACTCAACGATGTTGTGGTAGCAATTAACCCCATCTTACAGGCTGAAAAACACACACGGCCTTTACATTTTAGAAGCCTTTCCTTTCTATGTGGCCACCAACAGCATGAGAGAAGGATTCAGTCTTGGCTCACTCAAGCAAAGTCTTACAAGAGCACCGAGGCGACCAGCTGAGTGACTGCTGGAATGCGTACAAGGCATCTGGGAAAACTACAAGTTCCACCAGCCAACTGCGGGTCAGGAAAGCCTGAGCACAACAGGTGTATCCCCAGTCTCAAACGGAGGAGGAGAGCAAGTGGCTGATGCCAATTCACATTCTGTATTTCTTCTTGAAACAGCAAACCCACTACTGCATTAATTGAATAAAATGAGGGCCCCATCTGGGCTTGGCACACAAGCTGCCATGGTAACTGCAAAATAATTAGCTAAATGCATTTTGAAACCACCGAGCCGAATCACTATTTCCTGTCTCATAGAGATGATCTTATCAGCTTATGTAGAAAGGCTGGTATGCAGATCGCTTTCCACCAGTGTTAATTCCTTTTTTCTTATTCTATGAAATTCCTGCAAAAGTTTAAAGGAGGAGAGTTCCTATATATGACAACGAAGGAAACACTGAACATCAGAGAAGAAAACAAGAAGGTGAGGAATCTAGAACTGTCACTTCTAATACTGCAAAAAAAGGCAAAATCAGTACGTATGCGACGTTAAACTCAAAATAAGAGCTTAAAGGTTACCTCCAACCAATTCAGATTTTACTATTCTAATAACTCTATCCAGAAGAATAAGGATACATGGTATACAGAATAAAACATGTTGTAGGTCATTTTTTATAATGGAGACAGGGAATTCTAAGTAACCTCTCACTCTACAGTTTAAAAAATTTGCTGAAGATTTAGCTCTGATTTTACATCTGTAACAAAAACACTCAAGTCATGATTCATGCTAACAGAAATAGTTCTCCATTTCTTCATAAAATTATGTTTAAAAAAGCCCCAAAACACACTTCTTATGTGTTTCCCAGGGAAAAAAAAAAAATCACACACAAAAACCAACCCTACTCAAACACTGTCACCTTGAAAATAAAATAACCAAGGAATCTGAAAAATAAAGAGAAAAGTATTGTTGTAGCAGACATTTAAATAGAAGCACGAGTACACACACTTTCCATAAAATGATCCAAAATTATGGCTAGAAAAACCACTATCTGTTTATGGTTCTCCTTCCCATGCCAAACTGTATTCATTACAACTACTGACTGAGATTTTTCCCTCCTCACCACAGCCATGTTCACGATCTTACATCAAAAATCATGATCATCATCCCCATTCCCCCATCCATCCAGCAGGAGCGGCGATACCGGCCCTTCCAAAGGCAGTCAGACCTGCTGCTGAATCAGGCTGGAGCTCGCTGGAGTGACAGGGGACCAGCTCACCATCCAGCCAAGAACGCTGCTTCCGCGGCATTCGTAGATCCACCCGACCCGGCCAAGGTTGCCAAGCCTGGGTGTCTCTCACAGAAGCATTCCCAGTCCTTTAAAATGAGCCAAGAACCCCTCCACCTGGAACATCACTTACCCTCTTGTCCACCTGGTTTGGTGTTGGCCCACGATTTGGCAACAGGAGCTGCTTCTGGAGGAGCAGGAACAGCAGGTTTCGGCTGTGTCTGCGGCACGTCTGGCTGTCTGGAATGAAGAGGAAAAGCACTTGTGAAGGCAAGAGGGTGAAGGCAGAACAAGACCATCAGGATTACTATCGCAAACAAGGGAATGGAATGAGGTAGCTATGCAGCTGAAGAACCAATAACTACTCTTCTGCAGAAAAAGGTTTTTCTTATATAAAAGGAGTTGTTATAGTAACAGTTAAAAATTGGAATAAATTAGATAATTCTTTCAAGAGTAGATTTCCCAAAGTGGAGGGAAATGGATGAAAATGGCTGGGAAAAAATGCAGTCGGCATGAAGAGAATTATAAAACTTTTGAAGCAGTGTACTAGACAATCAAAAAACAATCAATCTACAACCATGGGTGGGAATAATTTGGATTAGTGTTCTCTTGCCTCACGAGTTAATAGAGGAAAGTACATAAAGACCATCACGAACTAAGAGAAAAAAGGCAACTATGTTTCAGAAATGACAAAATAAAAGGAACTGATAAGGAAAGCTGAAAGACATTCTGAAAAAAAAATTATGGGTACCATGAACCGGAGCCCAGAAATTTGACTCTACTAAGAAAAAAATCTCAAATTTCACCATTTTAACAATGAAGAGAGAAACAAAAGCACTCATTTTGTCCAGTAAAAAAATCTGGACATATTCTGGAAGAAGATATTTCTAGTCTACAGATTCAGTGATGTTGTTTAACTTCTTTCAAGAACAGCTATTTCTGAAATCTGCACATTCAGTTAACTTGAGTATCCAAAGCATTAGTGTTTACGTGCCAAGATCTCTAGTTCATTAGTAATAATTTTCGACAAAGTAGGAATTATAGGGCAAATTCAGTAGTCTGGAATCACTTTACTATACTAGTAAAGAATAAGTAGTGCAATATCATGTCAGTTAACTTAAAATAACCAATTGTAGATATCATAGATGCTTTCAATAGATCCTAAATGAATTCTACATTTCTGAAGACTGCCACTAGAAGTCAATTCTATTTGGCTTCTGCAGTGACCAGCCCGAAGCACTGCATGGGACTTTTCAGAAATGATGCAGAAGTAAACAACACCAAAAGAAAATAAAAAAGGGGAGAAATACACTGGCTTCTCCCAAGGGTAACTGAATACAATTTTGATTTGCTTCCACAAATTACCTGAATTAAAATGAAAAAAAAAAAATTCTCATCTTTCCTATTTTCTGAAAAGGGACTGAGGCAATATCCATCGAAAGAATAACAACTTAGGAAAGCAGAAAAAAAATAAAATCCATAATCACAGGCAACAACACACTCATGTGAACTCCAACACAGTGACAGAAGAGAAAAAGAACTGAACTAAAGCAAGGTGATAGCAAGATATTAGCTTTACCCACAGCACTTGAGAGGAATATCAAAACACTTAACATGTAAACTACAGCAGCTGTAAGCATGCTGAAATATTGGAGAAGTTACAAAAATGGTCCGAAGACTTGAGCAAACACATTAGATGTGTTTGAATTAAGAAGAATTTCCTTGTGGCCTGGGCATACATACCCATTCCTGGGAACTAATCCCTCCCCCAACTTGTTTTAGTTGTACGTGGTCTTTGAGGCCTTTATCAGACTAACGTGTATGAAAATACAAAAGGTGAGTGCCTTCCAGTTGCAGATAAGGGACAGCTATTTATTTATCTTTAAACACAACTTCAACTACCGGAATGTACTTCTAAGACATGGAGCAGGTTGTGGAAAGGGAAAGACATAGGTAAGACAGCTCTTAGACAAGCTACTGGCCCGACACAGGTTTAACTAGACAAAGTCTAAGTGACCCTGAAGCACAGGAAGATGTTGTTAAGGTACCATACAAAAAGCCATGTGGAAAATTCTAAATTTGTAGTTTCGTAAGCTTAAAATAAAAAGCTAAACACAATCGTATACTCCTGAAGTCTAATAGCTTTTCAGAGAGATGTCACAAGTTGACATTTAAGTGTTGGAAGGAACAGAGAGAAATAAAGGGACACCAACAAGGGAAAGAAAACTTTTGATTGCTTTTTGCTTTCACAAGTGCCAGGAATATACAGTCAGTGTCCCTATCCTCAAATGTTTTTATTCTTTTAATATATAAACTGTTCTGAAACACTTAAAACTCACTTTTATTTTTGTAGAGAGATCATATAATATTTTAAGCCTACGTGGCAAAAAATTTGCTTTGAAATACTTTCCAATTAGATTACTGCAAAGTTGTAGTCTCTACTATCTTTAGCTGACCTCCTGTGCAAGTGTGAAACAAACTGTGTAGATGTACTGAGCATGGGGAATTATTTTATGCACAGAATACAGCTGTGCATCAACATCACCATCACTTCTGTTTTCTTTATATCGCATATTGGGAGGCTGTGAAATAATAGCATAAACTTCAAGATACAAAATTTTTTTAAGTCTGTGGAATTTACGGCATGCTAAGCAAACAATTAGGAAAATAAAGCAGAGATTTAAACAAATGTTTACAATTAAGAATTTTTGAGCTCTCTCATCAGCACAATCACACTAAATTAAAGAAATTTTTGCATACTCTTAGGAACTCACAAGTTATTATGTAGCTCAGATATTGCGTACCTAAAGGTTCCTACTAGAACTTCAAGAACCTTTTAAAGTGATTACACTGATCTTACAAAAACATGCTACACCACTTCCTTTCAGTAGCTGTCAGAACTTACACAAGGGTAGTCACATCAGGTGGCGAAAGGAAACATTGATTCCCCTCACATGGAGTTTATAAGCCTGCTACTTTCCACATCGGTATTCGTTGTTTTTTTTTTAAAAAAACCAAACTATTTCCCTAGTAGAAAGATTCTTTCTCACAAGAATTAATAATAGTACTATTTCCTCTCTGTTAGTTATCTTGAGAACATTCAAGTCTAGCCAATTTCTTCCCAGGCCCTGCACTCCCATTTTTGAGAAAACTTGAGAGAAATGGCACAGCAAAGCAGCTCTGATCCCGCTGGTCACTTACTTTTCTTCTTCGTGCTGTTCTTGCTTTGAAGCCCATCCTGTGCCGTCTTTGGGCACAATGTTCACATTAGGGTCGTTGCCTTTGTTCTCTGCTTTGAGACTGGGGAGGTTAGCTGGGGGAGGCATCCTCCGCGAAATAGCAACTTTTCCAAGACTCTGTAATCCATGGCGTGCGGCAACTACATGTCAAAAAAGAAAGCACAAGTTAACAGTGCTGTTGAGCTGGTTGTGTTTATAAAAAGCTGCATAAATCAATAAACATGTTTTGCAAGAAAGTCAGAAAATTTAAGAGCATGAGAATTACAAATTCAAAATTCTTCATAATTTAGCTTAAAAAGCAGGAATTACAAATATTTCGTTTGGCAGAACTTGACTACTTTTTGAAGAGTCACTAGTTACCATATTCCAGCAATTAAAAAGTATATACAACCCCACCTTTATACACAATGCTCAGTGAAAGAAGGATGGAGGAGACCTTTAAAACATAATGCTGATATCTTAATATCCTTCAACGTGTTGTCAAGCATCATTCTCTTGCCCCTGTTGGGGTTTAGTGTACCTTGATGAGTCCAGCAATACTCACATGGGTTCAGCCCATTTCTTTTTGGCTGCCAGTTTCAGTTGGCAGATGCCACTCTTGCAAAATCATTCCTACAAACTGCATTTACACTCCAGACCACAAGTACGAAAAAGCAAATATGAAGCCGCTAATGCAGGACATTCAACTTACTAACTAATCAACTCCGGTGAAAAAGGACAAGATATTACCCTAGGCATGTTATATCATTACAAACACCTCAGTTTCAACCCTTAAAAATAATATTGTGATGAACTTTAACAAAGTTTGAACACATTCCCCCTTTTTCACGCCGCCAATTTAGGCAAGTCAAATCAAAGACTTCAGAGTGTCATTCCCCTCCTGGTTCTCAATCCAATTATTCATGAAAAGACGGCCCACAGGGGCCTTATCTGAAATTTCAGTGTAAGTTTCACTCCGTGTTTAACAAAGCCCCTGACTGGAAGCTGAGAATTGCCTTCTTGTTAAGCAAATACTTCCAGTACCACGAATGCTTTATGACACAGTGAAAGGCACAGCTGGGGACGGCACACCATACCCTGATAACAAAGGGAGACTGCAGATATAAAACAGTTCTTGTTTACCTATAGTCTACTTCCTACTAGACTCCAAGTGCTGTCTCCCTGAATTGATACTCTTGTTCACCGCTAACCAGAAACTGGTCAAGTTTACTTTCCAGTAATATGGTTAAATACTCATATGCTTAAATACTCATGTGCTTTGCACTCTTATTACTAGTACAGCACCGATGAACGCAAAACTGAAGTCAGTTTACTCACCTGTGGTTTTCTGAGTTTCCAGTGACTTTCCCTTGTAAGTATTAAACAGACTGAGTGTTGCATACTTCGTTTTTCCATCCTTTGCTTTTGTACTCTGGCCTGACTTTTCCGACATGTCGATGGAAACTCATCGAGTCCAGTACCTCCCGCTCACCCGTCAAAATTTGCCTGAAAGGAAAAACACCAAGAAAGTAACGCAACTTGAATATAAGCCAATACTTAAGACAGACATCATAAGACAAAAGTGGACAGTACATTTAACGTCATTAGCACTGTTTCATTTAAGCAACCGTGAGAAGTCACAGAACACGTTAGCCCCAGAATTCCCTAGCCTTACGTCACACCAGGCAATTCTAAAGTACTTCCATCTCCATAATTCTAATGTCGCAAAATCAGGTGGGTCAGCATTTAATTAATATCTAACACTGTAAAAGTGGTAACTATTCTCCACAATCTCACACAAACAAAAAAAATCACGCAAAATTTTCACCAGCAGCTACCTGCCCACCAAGGAAGTTCAACGACTTCACCCACTCCTGAAGCCAAGCACCGAGATACCATTAACTCTGGTACGATATTTCTGGAAATAGGTTTTTTCCCCCAGCTAAAATCATCATGTACTCAGCAGCTAGAGTAATTAAATTAATCAGAAATTTTCTTTTATCAAAACTAAAAACACAGCACATTCAGACAGAGAGGGAAAGAATTCCTTAAACCAAGAGTTACGCCATTCTTCTTGCAGCAGTAAATTACAGGGCTGTTAGAGCCAGTCATCCCTCTTCTCCTTCCTTTCCCCAGAACTGCAGGCTTTGAGAAAAGTCACCCAGTAATTATCACTGGTGTTTCACTAGAAGTTCTTAGAAGGAACTTGACAGAAGGTGCTGCTCATCATCAAGCAGGAACACAAGTGAGCATTCACCTAAACAGAACATTATTATATAGCTGGTTTACCTTAACAACACTCGAAAATCCTGCTATCCACCTTACAACAACATTTAAAAAATATATTTCCATATGAATTCCAGAAGAGTTATGCATGCTCAAATACTCTTGCATTTCATTCTAAGAGCAGGCAGCAATAAGCAAGACAGAGCTCTAAATCCT
>NW_009712324.1:61364-77491 GCF_000703405.1 Apaloderma vittatum
AAACTGTTTGATGATCAACAAACTCCCTGGTCAAACTGGGTGCCTCAGAAGACCTTCAAAAGGAACTCAATTCACGCGCAAGGCACCCATGCTTGAAGAAGAGCAAGCAGGCCAAAGAATAAAGCACTGACCTGGTCATGACAGACAACAACCAATATCAAAAGATCAGGGGTGTTTCATTTATATAGGAAAGGTAACACAGTAACACTCCCACCCTCCTCTGCCTTCTAACTCAATTTGCAAGCCACAATCAACAAGACTAAGAAATGAAGACAGAAAACTTGGGACGGTCCAGGTTCAGAAGGAATTCAGGTAGATGCTCTTCTAGTTCACCCCATGCACACTCTTGCACAGGGAATGGTCTCCAGGATGGTCCAGGTTCAGTAGGAATTCAGGTAGATGCTCTTCTAGTTCACTCCATGCACACTCTTGCACAGGGAATGGTCTCCAACTTCATACAGGGCCACACATGGCTACGAAATAGATACTTCCGTGAAGAAAGCATCTCCCAGATTTTTTCTTTTCCCCACGTTAGTCATCAACAGCACATGTTACACCAACAGCCATTCCTTATGTCATGCAAAATCAAGCAATACATTAGTCACCAACAGCACATGTTACACCAACAGTCATTCCTTATGTCATGCAAAATCAAGCAATACAGGATGGCAGGAGGCTGAAGCCAGCTTACCAAGTTGTCCATGA
This sequence comes from Apaloderma vittatum, assembly GCF_000703405.1. Lineage (NCBI taxonomy): Eukaryota > Metazoa > Chordata > Aves > Trogoniformes > Trogonidae > Apaloderma > Apaloderma vittatum. The sequence goes on from NW_009712324.1 coordinate 62,070, forward strand.
AACCAGAACACAGATCTGGCTGTTAGGTCATCCCCCATCTATTAAAAAACTCTACATACTGAGGCTGCAAGGTTTCACTGGAAGCCACAGCTCACTACTCAAACATCATTACAGGCACAGGGTAAAAAAACAACCCAGCCTGAGACACAAACTTAGACAAGCTTATCGTTGGAGCTATCTGTCAAGCAGATTTCAAGCAACCATTCACTCTTCACTACTGCTCCAACATCTATGTGCAACTTAACATGTCAAGCTTTGCCCACTATTATTATTCATGGCCATGCAACTGCTTTCAGCTCGTCTGGAGACCTGAATGCAGACAGACTAGTTTATCAAGCTAGAGTCTAAATCAGACATCAGGCTCTGCATTAGTCTCCTCTTCTTTGTGCAAACTCAGTTTTTCATAAGGTCTTCAGTGAAATGTCTGTGAAAGAATGTGGAAGAATGTTTCCCTTCAATTCTCCTGTTACTCACTGCTCACAGACTTGTATTTACAGGAAGAGTGCACCACATTAATCCTGGAGCATCAGAGGAGCAGGTACTGGGCAGATAATTTACCTTCTAGGTGTGCATATAACTGTATCAAGTAATATACTATAATTATTTGACACTTAGCTATGCTCGCACACACTTTCAAGGGAGAACACACACAGAGTTTTTCATTTTCAGCCCAAGACTCGCCCCAGACACAGATCTGGTAGACAAATAGATTCACAACGGTGAAAAATCTAGAAGTTGGCCAAAAAACCACCCCAAACAACAAAAAAACCCCAAACTCGGGTAATTTAGTGTCATCTCTTTCCTCCCCCCTGCCCCCCAGATTCACAAAGTGAAGCCCTAACAGATGCAGGCAGAGTAAAAAGCAGTTTTAGGATGATTTAAGATAAAACATTGAGGTTTTGTCATACTTTCCAAAACTTGCACCTCTGGTACAGATCAAACACGGAAAGTCTTAATCATAACTCTCTTCTTTACAGAGTAAGACAGAATTCATACTTGGACAAATTGTAACAAAATAGTATTTTAAGTTGATTCTTCAGTCTGATTCGCAGAAAATAAATCTAGTACTACAAACAGAGCTCTTCAAAATTAGGACAGTCAATACATTCATATTTAACTAAGTTTAGACCTGATACTGGTTGCCAAAAAAGATATACTTGCAAAATTCGACTTTAGACCAGGTACTCAAGCCAGGGATCAGAAATCCTCCCAGCCCATCTGTCCCTCTACAAACATACCTGCCAGGTCACACATTAAACAGTGCCATCTAACAGTTTTAAAGAGATAATTGCATGGTTTTGAGCCACATGAAATAAAACTTCAAGCTGTATTCAGATTTTCTGTTCAAACTTTACTTGTACATGCTACATTCCTATACAGGAGCATTGGAATCATTCTCTCTGTAGCAGCACATACAAGGTATTTTAACACAGGACATGTTTAATTTGTGCATGCAATAGGTTGGCAAGTACTAGGCTCACCAAGAGATTCCCAATTTACCCTAATATTTATATTTTTTATTACCAGTAAGGTAGCTATTAGTTTGAACTCTTATTAGTCAAGTTCTTAAAAGTGAAGTGCTACTCTCTGCTAGGTTTAGAATCTCTCTCATACAAGTAAGAATGAGGCAGCAGTGTACCTCTGAACAGTAGCAACAGACAAAAGGTGTCAGAACTACTTACCAGAACTAAATAACTATCATGAGAGCAAACAGGACAGGCAACACTACAAGCAATAATGGCAGCTGCCAGGGTTCATTGCACTATTAAGAAATTTAAGCAAGTCAGCAGTTCATTTTGAATGACTCGTTACTATTATGCATAATTATAGATGGCACAATGCTCCCAATATAATGGTATCAAATCAGTTAACTGACCTTCACTGTGGCCTTAAGATTTTAAGGTTGAAATTATTACTGTAATTTCTGTACCAGACTACTTTTCCAGACTGCAGCTGCTTGACTTACTTAAATCTTGCAGTGAACTTAGAAGGTCACGTACAGAAATTAGCCCAGTAAGTAGCTGCCACAAATTCTAGATATCCCGGTCTCTTAAGAAATATTTACTTGTACCAACTTACAGCTGGTAGAAGAGCAAACAGAATACAGTATACTCTAGACTGCAGAATCATATTTTAAAAACAATAATAAATGCCTAGGAACACCCTCCCACACACACACATAGCACACAGACCTTTCCCACTAAGATCCTGGCTATCCTGATCATTTCAGAATTCCTCAAGACACTTGTTTAGAAAGTTATGAATGATACAAGCGCCTATGTCTGTACATCTTGCATAATGCTTCGTTAGCCAACTGCAGACTAGAAAAGATCCTACCTCAGGAAAGAAGTTCTTGTGTGATTAAATAAGAAAGTATTATATATTTTGAGGACTGGAATGGTCATAAGTTTAGAAGTTCTAACAACTTAACTCAGCAATTCTTGTCTGGTTTCCTTCCTTTTCTTCCACCATGTTCAGAATTTCAGTTTTATTATACATATAAAAAACAGTTTTACATACACACAAGAACAGAAAATCATTCTGCTTAAGCTACAACAATTTGTTGTCTCGTGAACAAGTACATACAGGCATTGAAAGGGGAAGAGAGTGTTGTAAAGGTTCAAATAGAAACTTAGGTTCTTTATCCAGTTTTTGGTGGGGGCAGATCAAGTCTTACTAATGCCACGGGCAAGAACGGCACTTTTTGTTACGGTCCTTCAATTAATGTTTGAGGCACAGCATACACCATTCCCCGCCTTGGGGAGAAAGATCGCTATTTCCAGTATTTTTCAGACATCCCATCCAAGCTGATGTAAGCACAGATGACTGCATGACAAACTCTTTTTATACGCTGTATTTTTAAACATCTAGACATAAGTATTTTTTACACAAGTGTAACATGTCAAGAGATTTCTTCAGCAACATTACAGTTATCTTTTATGCAGCCCTATCTTCTTAAATCCCACCCCCCACACTTATTTAGCCTACAAGCACACAACTAGTAAGGACAGGTAACCTGTACAGTCGCTTCCCAGGATTTTGAAGCCTTAAAACCATGAAGTAGATACTGGAGTAATTCCCACATTTCATAGCCAACACAGCTAGGATATCTAGTTCCTGCCACCTCCACTCCAAGGGCTGTATTTTTGGTTAAATTTGGAGAAGGATGAGGTGGAACAAATTAAGGCAAACACACCATTCAAGACTCAAACCTGCTGAAGATTTCCTATGACCTTCAACTCAGTGCCAAAAATGCCCATCTGTGAAGTGGGAAACATCATAAAAAAACACTACATGAAAGTTTACTCGTAACTGGGGCACATTAGCACCTCTCTCAAAACAGGAAACAAGAAATAAATCCAGAAACACTTTTCATATCCTATTTTAAACACATTAAAGAAAGCAGTTAAGGGGCAAAAAATATCATATACAAATTAGTCATTTGTATCTAGCCATAACTCCACTTTTCTTAGAACAGCTTTGGTTCTGGCATATTGAAGAATGGTTCTGGGTAAGTTCAGAAGATAAATACAACTAAAATAAATAAATAAATAATATTTTTGGCCACATTGATGATTTTAGAGGCAGATGTTCCCAAATTCAGTGATATTAAAAGAGAATTTTCAAACCTTCAACAAACCTTGTGCTTAAACCAGATAAATAACAAGGTATTAAAAAATTCATCTAGAAAGGAAGGATTCAACTGTAAGTCTGGCATATTTAGATTAGAGACCTTCACTGAAGCAGTTGTTTCCTAACTGTAAAACCTAAGCATAATCTGCAGCTAGAAATTAAAATCTGAAAAAAAAACCAAACCCCAAACCTGTGTGATCTTCAGACTAATTTAGACCATTTACAGAAAAATAAATTTAATCTAAAACAGAGAAACATAAGATACTGGATTCAACGCAGTCGGAACCTAAAAAGAGCCCTCACACTTTACCTGTAACCTGTTATCATGGAACCCAGTTATGTTAAATGAGCACTCAAAAACATTGTATAATTATTGAATACATGGTTTTGTGCAGAGAAAGTTGCACACAAGTAACAAATGGAATTACAATTAAACACTGACTTCACTTCTGACATGGATGTTTATAAATAACACACTCTAACCAACCATCTCTTACTGATGACCTTATATTTACAACTTTCTAGCGCCCAAAGCATTAGAGGCACTGAGGTTCTCAGGGCTGATTTTTATTTAAAAAATAAAACAAACAAAACTCCCACCATTTTTTGACCATTTATACCACTACTAAGAATCCCTAACAGGCTTCAGCAGTTCCTCAGCTCAATATGACACGAAAAGAGACACCAAAGACCTCCAGTAACACTTTTGTAGTAAAAGGCTTTGCCAAATCTAAATATCTAATAAAATAGCCGCTGCGGTCAGGATTTCCCTCTCCCCACAAGAGCAATCTGCAGCAGTGTTCATTGTCAAGCAGGTTGTTGCTTGGCACGCTGAAATGCAGTCAAGATTTTGGGGACTTTTAAGCCTCTATTTCACGTACCAGACATGGCTCTATAACCTGCAAGAATAGAAGCTCTCCAGATCCTCAGAGAGTTCTGGATAGATGTCAATATAACTCATTCTTGAACTAGATCTATACTAAGTTTTATTTTGTTAAAATCCAGGCCAATCCGTGTTTCTATCCATGCTTTCCTTCCCCACCTCTAGATTTTGGGCTCATTGGTTTTCTGCAGAGCTTGAAAAAGGGTATGCAATGCAGCGATTGCACTGATTCTACACATTCTGTGAAGGCAGGTGGCCACGTAGGAAAAGAAAACCATTTTAATCACCATCTCTTCTGTAGCCATTACCTCAGAGAAAAAGCTGTAGCTCAGGCCGATCCCTGAGGCACTAAACAATCTATAGAGGAATACTGTTAATGGCCACCAAACAGAAAATCAAAGTGAGTTTTGCTCCTTAGAACCAAAGCACCCTGTCACGAGACAAAGCTGTAGCAAAGCAGGATTTGCTAGTTTTATCATTCTTCAAATTACTTCCCTTTAAAGCTTAAGAAAATCTTTCCAAAACTAGATCTGTCAGGTGGAAAACAGATCATGAGAGAAGAAAGCCATTTTAGGACATTATCCCACAGATGCATCTTACAAAAATGAAGCCTGTGGATGCCAGAAACGAGCATCCACAAATATGTCAGCATCAATTCTCAGAGACACCTAACAACAGTCTAAATAGAGCTGCTAAGTTAGGCAATGAAAAACAACCAAAATTAGCCACCGACAAAAAGTCTACACAGAAACTAACTTTACTGCAAAGCATATGTTAGTTTAAACTAGCAACCTATAGAGCAAGCAAATCTTTTGCTGCCTTAGAAAGAAGGGAAGGCGGCTCGCTGAATTGTCTTCTGTGAGAAATACTAGACATCTAGCATATGGCCTTCCAACAAGACAAGCAGCAACAAACCACCACGTCCCAGAGAACTTTTATTAGGAGTCTCTCAAGCCTAACATGGGACTAACAGCAGCGAGTAACACTTTTTTAAAAAAACCCAAACTTTTAAGACACACCTTGCAGCAGAAAAACATTATCACAGACTAAAAGAATCTGTCAGTTCTCTTTTCTTTCAGTGCACTCTTGAGAACAAAAGGAAAGAAAAGAGTTAAGTGCAGCTGGCTGGAGCAAAAAAAAACACAGATAAAAGGACAGCAATCATGCAAATCTCAAATTTGTCTCTATCCGCAGACATGTGTATGAACGTTTTGCTTAACATGCACAGAAATCATATTCCTGTGGAACAGCCCTGCCAAAAAAAGCTTGATCCACAAAATCAATCACGATCAGCAGGTCTTTTTAAATGTGCCCGTAAAACAAGGTATCAAAAAGCCACAGATAAACTCACATTGACAATAAAACTGTCAAAAATGTACTAAATATCTGCATGCATCACACAGCTTCTTTCTTTTAGCTAAGATAATTTCTGATACCTGTACTGTTTATGAAATCTTCTCCTTCTGCAGTGACCTCAGGTAACAGTGAGGTTATGGTTCCCTCCCCTCAGAAGCAGAATGATGCCAGTACACCTAGTTAACACCTCTGGGAAAAGAAAGGACAGTTTTCATTTCATTTCATTTAAGGTTGAGGATTTTTTTTTGCACATTTATATTCATAGTATCACATACAGTTGTACAATATTTTGACAAATAGTATCTAAATTCAACGCTTTCAATGTTTCTGTATGTCATTTTCTTCCGTATTTTATACCAGTGGCCCAGTGTTGGTCTCTCATTTTCACTGGATAAGACACACTGTTATCAACATAGCCCTTTTACAAAGAAGGACAGAGATAATGCAAAGAGGCACTCAAACATAAACACAGCTATTCTTGTAAACAACATTCTGAAATTAGTAAGCATCTCCCTAAAAATTTTATTCAGTTCTTAACTACAGTACATACCGAAGATGTAGTACTTCTGTCTACTTTAGCTTTATTATAACACTTTTTTAAAGTACTCCTCAGGCTGTAGATTCTTCCTCATTTGAGCGAGACATAAACCGAGTTTTATCACCCAAGGAGATTAAAATCTAAAATGTACAAAGTGCTATCAATGAAACATTTAAAATAAATAGTATAGGACTGGCTACAGAAGGCATGTTACAAATTATCAAAGAACAAAAAGCTGCATTTTTGAGACCTACAAAGATAGGAGGGTTTAAAGGTTAACAGGTACTAAAAGACAATCAAATGACACCTTTTTTTTTAATAACACTTTGTCATCTTTGTGAAGAGATGGCCACATACTGAAGTAAAGGGAATTCTCTTAAAGCTAAAGTTCTCTCCAAAGTCCTGCACACAATTATTATGGCTGTGATAACATCCAATACAGGTCTTTATTACATCAAGCACAATGAAGATAATAAAGAAGTGGTTCAGATGGGAAAAGAAATAAAATAAAAATCTCTTTTCCAAAGGAAAAAGCTGGAAGGACAAAGCAGTGACACCACCTCTCACTGCAAGAGGCTGACGAACTGAAATTAAATTTCAGTTTCACTTTTAGATTAAAGCTACAATGCTTCCAATCAATCTATTAAGGCACGTATTTCCTGCTCCCAGCAACGGGAATTAAGTTCACATAGAGCATTACTTGAGCTGAAGCTCCCTGACTCCAATCAGCAAAGTGGCTAATAAGTTTCTAAGAGTAGTTTCACTGTTACCATGCAGAAGCTCACCAGCTGCCAAGCCAGCAGCATATTTTTACATTGTAGCGACCAAGATACAAATAAGCCTCATTGGGGCTTCCCAGTTAACAAACAAAATCTGTAAGGAGACAGCACATCACCACAGGACAGAACACTCAGGAAAGCAACAGCGAATGCGATCTGGAGATCAGATACCTCCGGACCAGCAGCAGATGAATGGGTGACTCAAAAGGAGTTCAGGACCAACTAACACCCAACCCTGCCCATCTTCCCAGCAGGGAAAAAACATTTCCTCAGACTACTGCTTCTACATCTTCACAGCAGTTTTCATTCTTTATAGTCAGTTTGCTAGTAAATCTACACCCTCTGTAAAGGAAGGAAAGGAAGGACAATAGCTTTGTATTTAAAAGATGAACTTGCAATTAAAAGAGAAAACAATTTCAAAAAGTATCAAGTATCTAAGTCAAGAATCAAACAAGGCCAAATTAAAGAACTACTACAATGTATTTTGTATCTTCAGAAACAACCCTGCTGCTTAGAATATTCACATTACAACCCTGAACTCAAAATCCAACAGCTGCTACCTCCAGCAGCAGGACTTGCAAGCACACAAGACTTCTACAGAAATCTTCTCCCACACTTACTCTCTTACCATTCCAGTACCTTCCCATACACAATGCCCAGACTCAGCCTAAAGTCTCTAATCTGTGTAGCCAAAGAAAATTGTAACTGTCTTAAAAGATCTAGATAGGAGTGATTTTAACTTGGCTTCTGAGTTTAGGAACTACTTTGGTCATTTTTTCAACCTTTGCAATATGAGATGTAGTTCTTTAGGTGAATATACTGATGGAATCTGCACACAACCAGATAATAGAGAATAGACTTAGACGCTGAAGTTGTACACCGTAGTTACGGGGGTTGCAAGGCACCATAAAAATTATGTGAATCAGAAACTGTGTACATGCCACTAGACCAAAGGTATGTTGGGTTCAGCATTCACCTCTACTGGAACGGACTGGAATGCTCTTGGTATGAACACACCGACCTCAACATTGACCCAAGCATATCTTGCTTCTGTCCTTAAGGTCAGGGGTTTGGAAGGTTGTATTTGACAGTGCTTCCCACTGATGACTGAAGTAAACACGGGCTCATGCGTAAAGAATAGTTCTCTGTGTGCCCACTAGCAAACTCCAATAGTAATGACCAACCAGCTAGTGGAATGAGCTTACACTTCTCTTCAGAGCAGCTCCCAGTTCAGGTTAAGGCACAACAAAGCAGCAATGCAAAAGAATCTTGTACATGAATAAATATCTTCTAGAGCCTGGAAAGACTACAATGTATATGAGAGTAGTTACTAGACTAAAATTTCACCAGTGGGCTCCAGTGATGACATAAAATACTCTACAGCCACTGTTGGTATTACAAGCATCCAGTTCACTTCTTCATTTGTTCTACACAAACCAGTGTAGTGGAAAGAAACTTAATGCCACCATAGCTCAAGTAAAAATTATAAAGAGTAAGAGCTACTAATAACTGAACTGTATTAGAAGTATTCAAGTTATCAAAGTACATTTAACACGCTTCTTCGCCGGAAAGGATTTTCCAAAACCCTCCCATGGACAGGCTGACAGTGCATACCACACGTAAGTCAGAACTAGCACACCATAAACCCAATACACTAACATCCCACAGCTATTCTTGCCATGTTCCGATAATCCTTAAACATAAATTAGAATAATTTAGATGCTTTGCGAGATTACCAAATACATTTGAACTACAAGTGTATTCATTTCTGAAAATATAAGATCCAAAAGTTCTTTGCAGCTAGCTTTCAGAGGCAGGCTATTTATTCCTTCTTAGCCTGACAATTTCTTTACAAGCCTTTATTTCTTTGTTACTAAGTATTAGAGTAATTTTTTTTGCAAGAGAGTTTAGATTTTCCAGTTACATGCAGCTGTAAAAAAAACTTTTTAAAACTGTGAATTTTTAATTCTGCCAGGAGTTTTGAAGTGCTGGAAGGAAGCCAGGACCAGAAAAAAAAAAATAAGAACAGTTTCTATACAATTAAAGAAAGCATTATAATGAGATGCGTTCTCATTACTTCTGGGAACAGAACAATGTAAGTGCTTTCACCCAATTAGCTTTTCAACTTGCAGACGCCAAATGAGATTTTTATTTTCAAGATTTGCAAAAGCATTTATTAAAGAAATTTCCATTATTTAGAAGAATGAGAAAACTTCAAAGCTCTCAAAACTGAATTGCTGCCTATTTGAGAAAAAGATAAGGGCATAAATTAAGGAAAATTTTTCCAGAAACAAGCTATGTATCTGCTATCAAAGTACAGAATTTAAATAGTAGGTTAATAGTCAATGCTTTTGTCTGAATACAGAAAACTAATGCCACCTGTCTTATCTACAGAACTCTTTTAACTGAAAAAGTTACAGCTACACACTAGGTTTCTTACAAACTGATTTAGGTCAGTTTATCCTGACCACAGCTGCTCTCTGTAAAGGCATCTGTTAAAGACAGGCCTTTAAAGAAAAATGTGTCCACACACCGAAAACAACACGGGAAGTGTCCTTCTTAGCAGCATCCTGAGTAATGGCTGCTCTGCCAGGCTGAAAACAGGGGAGCAAAAAGGAAATCCACAGTGGTGCTGCAAAAAAAAGCTACACAAGTGATGACAGACAGATGTGCCCACATGTCTTCAAATGAGAGTGCTGAAAATACTCCAGTGGTCGTCTCTGCACTTGCTACATTTAGATTTAATTACACAGAAAGAATAATCGGAACTGGTAATGATAGTGGGTTTGAGAGTCTGTTCGCAAGAATAAAGGAAGTAAAACTGATTGCACCCTACAGCAAACAAAGGTATGAGCAGGAAGTCTCCACATATGACTGGATTTTTCTCTTATTTCTAAACATAGAGAACAATAAGTGAGCTGCGGTTCCCTTCCGGCGGCACTTCAGCAGATCCCACTCCAGCTGCAGGCTGGGCAGCGCTCAGGATCTGCTCCTCTGCGGGCGGCTGCCTGGGGTACGTCACCAGAAACAACAGCTGAGCTGAACAAGAGTTGACTCCTTAAGTCAGTCACAGTGTTTGGTGCAAAACGCTTCCTTTTAGGAAGCTGATGAAAAGATAATAAATAGGAACACGAAAATAGACCAGATTTCCAACAGACGAGCAGCAGAAGTTGCAGCCTTTTAAATTCACCCATCTCTCCACTGTTTCATTTTTCCTTTTCATTTTAATATTCTTACTGCAAAAGCCCTTGCACTTCATTACACACTCTGAAACATCATTTCAACTGGTGGCATATTTCCAACCTTCCCCACTCATTCCATGTTGAACAGTGGAAGAAGACAGGACAGATTAAGAGACAAATACAAAACCATTCCTTGCTGTGAATGACTCGAAGAATCTTTTTCAAGGCTTCAATTTCCTGCTTTGTTATCACCATTTCCAAGCCCCTCTGTAATAATTAACATTTCTTGACAGATGAAGTAACACTATTCATAGATCTGTCCTTACACAGTTACATCTAAGTTTTTTGACTTCAGAAACCAGTTAGATGTTGCTTTGAAATAATGTTTAGGTAAACTCTTCTGTTCAGGAGCTCTTTCAGAATATTTTGGAGGCGCACAAAAACCACTCTAGGGCTACATCCTTTACAGAATCACAGAATCATCCTTAAGGATTTTCATTCCTCTTTAGAACAGAGATGCCAAAATTAATTCTCTCTTCTCTAGCTATTTTTTCTCCAACTTTTTTCTGTTCACCTTCTCAAGACACTTTTGTTAGTGAATGGTCCGACCTGAGTATGGAAGTACTTTCATCAACAGTAAGAATCTACCAAATAAAAAAATTTCATATAGAGTTCAGTACAACCTTAGCATGATGAAAAAAAAAAATTTAAAAAAACATGGTCAGAAGATGGTTCTAATACACCACTGACAATATCAACAAAAAAATTCATCCCCATGCATCCAGAGGTAGTAGAATTTGCTCTGTGGTCTGGCCCAGATTGGAGAGAGCTCATAGCTGCCCACAGTCTCTTCTACCTGCTGCCTGCTATCCTCCAGATCTCTGGTTACATGCTTTTGCCTGCGACTCATTAGTTTCTTGGACAGAGACCATCTCCTCCTTCACTGAAAGGATGCTCAGCATGTAAGAGGTGCAGCTGCGAAAACCACATTGACAACAGTTCTGGACAACACTGGTTAATTACACTAAGGGTCAACTTCAGCCCTTTGCTTTAGACTATATTCGTTCATGTTTTGTTGGAGAAGAAAAAAAAAAGAAAAAGAAAAAAAGAGATGAGGTACTAAATTAGAAAAGCCTTATCAGCATACTCAGCTTTATGTATCTGCCTTTCAGCACTATGGAACCCATTTTCCACGGAAGTTAACTTGCATCTGCCAAATGGCTACAGATGAAGTCTAACATCTTCAGTTGTTTTTTTTGGTTCTCTGTTTATTCTGCTTAGAAAATTAAGAAATCCCACATGTCCCTTGACACTTTGCTTTCAAGACGCAGTAGGTAAATAATTACGGCTCAATATATTATAAGAAGACTTACCAAGAAATTTTTTTCTATCCAAAGCTAAGTGCGTACTACAAAGCTCTGTCCATGTTGATAACTTGATTTGTGGCATGAAAAACATCTCCTAACCAAGGTGACTCCAGCAAATTAACCAAGTAGCTATGTCACAAGCCAAAGGCAAGTTTTCTTACAGGCTATTTACACACATTAGCAAGAGAAAATACTGTTGTTCCTCCTCACTAGAACACTTCTGATGTGCACCTATATATACATCTATATACACTTGTAAAGGAAGCATAGACTGTCCTAAGCACTATTATACAACAGGCCCTGTAAATACAGTAATTTATTTATTGCAAAATTAAATAATCATGCATTGATCTAAAGACAGTACGGTTACCTTGAAATAGAAGACACATTTAAAGTCCTAAAGCACATAAAATCTTAAAATGGAAGAAAACCACTGGCTTCTCAAACACAATAAAGACTTTCCTTCATTTCCACCATAGCTGAAGATTAAAATCAGTTCAATAATGTTTCTTTTGGCAAGAGTAACTTAAAACTATTACTCCTGCAAATATCATTTAAGTCTACAGTCATAATTTTTAAAGTATAGGTTAAAATATACAAACAGCAAGATCTAGGAATATTAAGGTCACATGTTTGCAAAATATTAATTTTAAAACAAGCTGTAGCTGCCCTCATGATTTAATGAGGATAGCCTGAAAAGATTTGCTTTCCTAAGCAGAGAAAGTTTGATTTGCTAGCTTAAACAAGCAGTGCAGCCAACAAAAAAAAAAAGAAAAAGAAAAAGAAAAAAAAGGAGGGGCAACCTAGCTACTGCTGTTTTGCTATGAAAAGTCATTTGGTACTTCTGAGCACGATGAACTACATCTTATACCTCAACTACCTAAAAACAGAGTAAAGCTGCCATTTCACTCAGGGACCAGCTGTATATCGATTTGGAGATAACTAATAGACCCTTCGTCTCAAGTCACCCAGCACCAGGTGATGCCACAGTTCTTCAGACACTACTTGTGCACTTGATGTACCAAAATATAAGAGTGCAGTAATTCCTGTCTCTGATGCTGTAAGACCCTGAAAATATAGCCCATGTTATTTTCAAATACATAGAACTTACAATTTATCACCATCATATTGAAGATAAATAATGTTGATTCTGCACTATAATTTTACCATTAATCAGGGCAGCACCAGCTACATAACAACATGAACAGTGTAAATGATACACAGCTTTTCCCTTCAATACGTGCTTGCAATCTGTAACAGACTAGTTCGTTAGCATTTAGTTAGAATGTTATGTAATGGTTGAGGTATTTGTAATAAAAACAGTCTATTTCTGTTACTCTGTTCTTCGTAGACATAAAAGCTGTCTTCATCTGATTTTTATTAGGACTTAATCTTCCTCTGCTCTTTATGCATTTTTTTAAGACTTCTGTGCACTCCGTTTTCATTTCACCAACAAACACACAGTATTATTCCCTCTTACCTCCTCACTCAAATCTCAGCTTTTATTTTTGCACTTGTGTTCACCCATGAGAAGTTTCTACAGGATTGTGTGAAACTCAGACCCCCGACAAAAAATGAGGACATGAAGCTGAACGAAAAAAAAAAAAACTCCTACAGAAGATGAACAACTGGTTCTACCAGTAAAACACCACTGGCAGTCCCGTCGTTACAAGCCTAACATCTATCCCCAACTAGTGGAAAGGCGGTGTGCATTTTCAGGGTGGAGCTTTCCCCCCCCCCTCAAACCCTCCATTATTGTACAAAGCCTCTGAAGATGTCTCACTCTTCCTTCCACAGAAGAGGAATGTTTGTTTATTTGCTCACATCTTCAATACTCTACACAAGGGTTTATTCCTCTGCAAACGCACGCTATGCATGGGTTTAATCCTTCTGTGAGAGCCATCTTTTTATCTCCACATCTAAGCCTCTTATCCATGCCATCCTTATATGGTATTTAGTATTCTCCACTCTCTCTCCACTTTCACATCATTCCTGTTAGTTAGCCTGGACAATATCCTGGAAAAAAGAACTTGCACTTTCAGGAATCTAAGACACCTGGCTGTAGTAAAACCCATACAACATACCCACTGCTCTGACTTAAGATACTTTCTCTTAATCGACATGCAGCATTCATTCAGACTGAACAAAACCTACACAAGAGCTCCCTCTGAACTGCATCATCTCTTCCTTGCTTATTGTGACTGGTTTCTATTTCCCTAGTGGACTTCAGGATTCAGGGAAAAAAACCTACAGAAGATGCACACCATAAATCTGTGTCATCAGACAAAGACTCCAGTAACCAAGTTAAAACTGCAGAATAATGTAACTATTTTGCTCTACAAAAAGCTAGGGCTCCTGGTATCAAGTCCAAATGAGAGTAAAGGAATTACACTAAACTGCAAAGAGACAGAATACTTACAAAAACAGGAGTCACGGAAGGGACTGTGTGTTGATTTATACATATTTTACAAGCTATTCGCTACTAAAGCAATAAACTTTGTGCAGGAAACATTTACACTAAGACAGAGTTCTAGGTGACAAATATACACACCAAAGCCATAATCCTAGTCTCTACACACAAGCACTGGCCTAAGAGAGTTCTCAAAACAGTTTAAACAACCAACTCTTAAGAACACATCTCCACCAAAGTGATCATGCTCCTCAAACACTGAGGGACAAACTGCCTTTTCATTGAACATTCAAAGAACTCCCAAAACTTTTGAGATTTCTTAGGCCCAAGGACACTCTAGCACTAAAACACTACAAAATTAACATTGAAGAAAAATTCTCTAGACTACATAATTCAGAGAAAATGGACAGCCAGTGAGCTCCTGGCAGTCAGTATTAAACTGTAATCCTTTTGTTTCTCACTGATGGACAAATGAGATCACGTCCTGTTTCCTCCCCCCTTCAAAAGCAGTTTCTTGTCTGAGCAGAGCTCTTAAGGCTACACAACAGGTAGGCCAGACGCCTCACTGCAGAAGAAACAAAGCTATCAAAAATCAGAGTGCTGTTCCTTCTGTTGGAAATACTAATTTCCACAAACGTACCCATCTGACCCCAGTAATCAAAGAGTGAAAAGGAAAAACGGTCCTTCCTCAATGATAGAGCTCAAAACCTCACACAAAGGGACACGCTTACAAAACACACGTGTGAGGCACAAAAAAAGAAAGAAATGGAACAAATATGTCCCACTCAACGCCCAGCACCACACTCTCATGCATGCTCCCCTCTCCCATAAAGAGGGCCTGAACCGGAAACTATCAGGGCCATCTTTGCCCGAGATTTTCAATCCCTGCATCCCTCAGCGATGGCTCCCATTACGCCCACTGCATTATGCCCACTGCAGACCAGCTGCCTAAATTTCAGCCGTGTCATCCAACCGTGTTCTCACCACCCTCTAAGTGCTATCAATAAGATCACCCTCAACCCTGCCCATCCCACCCCCACAAATCTCGTCCCTAGGAGCTGAAACAATACCTTCCCGAACAGTGTTTCACTCAGCCCTACATCAAATAACCCACCAACAGCTTTCTACTCTGCATCTCGAGAACTGTGGGTTGATATTTCAGGGTCAGAAAACCAAAGCGCCGTGCCCCGCATGTGCCTCCAGCATCCCCGTAAGGAAAGGTTCCTCTCCCCCCTCCCTCCGAGCTCCTGGAGGAAGAATCGCAGCCACAGAGT
>NW_009712325.1:0-46644 GCF_000703405.1 Apaloderma vittatum
TATATTTTTATATATAATTATTTTTGACATTATAATTTGTTATAAATTATAAAGGCAGTTACAATTTGTACCAACATAGCACCAGGATAATTGCTCCACTTACTGAGAACCTGAATGTTTCTAAATTTTACAAATACTTTACATTACAAATCTTGATATATCACTAAAATAGGACTGCCTTGAAAGAGACATGTCTCCTCTGAAAAGTAGTTCCGGGATTTCCTAATGTAATTTTTTATGTGTATAATAGCAGATTTCACTGAGCATTCATGCAAGCAATTTACATATATTAAAGAAAGCATATTCATATGCTTTGAATGACACTATTTTTATTTAGAAGCTCTCTTAGTCCAAGTAATATTTTAACTTAATCTAATACTCACATGAGCTTTGCCTCCACCTCTGACTCTGTTATCAAGTTCTTAGAGCACTAAGATAGAAGCTTTTATGAGACTTTCACCTTACCTGCTTTCTGCATTTTTGATAGCTTCAGAGTCTTGTCAGCTTTTACCTCTTCCAGAGTTCGTAAACCCGTTCTGTACCACTTCTCAGATGTCTTCACTCCCACTCCAAAGACTGAAGTAAATTGCTACAGTGAGTAGAAGAATGTGCATTTTAGTGTTGTTTTCTAAAAAAGTGAATTAAGAATAAGTAGGTAACAAGGAGGTTTCACAGGGAAAATACTGGGCAGAATTTATCTTACACTGAAGATTAATAACAGTGCAATACCAACATACAAATTCAGCTTCCTTTCTTTGCATAGTTACATTGAACAGACTGTCGCTTTTATATAGAGTTCTCAATACAGTAAAATCTAAACAATAACACAGTAGTAGTCCCAGCATCTTTATGTGATGTATCTAAACACACACTTTCAACTAAGATTTTAAATAAAGATAATAGTCTTTATTTTTACTGCATTTATAAATAGAAATGCAAACAATTATGTTAAGAAGCTCACTTCCCTTACACTGATGTCACTATCTTTCCAATTTTATTGACATGACAATTTTGTAATATATGCACTACCAGTTCTCAGTTGGACATGATGTTGGTGTTGCAGCACTCATGAGAAATGGGGTCTGTGGGAAACTTGCAGCTCTTGAAATTCTGCACTGAGGGCAATGGGTCTCAATGACGCATGGAAACAGATGGTAAGTATATAAAGACAACTGATCTATGCTTACATTACATTCTATAAAATATGTATGTTTGGAGGTTATGCCCAATCTTGTTTTCCGAAATAGGATTCAGTTTCAAGTACAATCAGTAGAGTTTATTTGTTTGCATATTATGAAACAGTCTTACAATTCTTCAGTCCTCACATGAGCCAAGCTAAATTCCTATACGTCTTATTTGGAGCACAGATTTCACTATTTTGCCCACTGGAAAAAAATATGCCCAAATCTACCAGGCTCTGAAGCTTTGGTATGGTTATATCCCATTTATTCCAAAGTAATTTTGTACACTAACTTATTCCCCAAGAAAGGATGTAAAGCAAAAATGTCACAGTTGTAAGCATTATTCAGTGGATCAATATCTCAGATGAACAGTGACATGAAAGCAAGAGGGAACACTTTCATGCTTGCCCGAAAGCACGCTTTTTATGTTCAGTTTGTCAATACTGAAGCTTTCAATAGTTTCTTTGTACTTTCATAGAATTCAGTGAGTAGCTGTGTAAGATGTGAATAACTGCTGTTTTTCATTGAATCTACAACCTCTGAATTCCAACTATGCAAGATTTATTTTGGGTTTTTCTAAAGAGATTAATTCATTGGAAACAAGATAAAGGACAGAGAAAAATTAAAGTCTTGGATAATATTAAATAGGAATTACCCTACACTTGGTATATAATGGATGAAATTACCTATTCTTTGTTTGAATCACGGGTATTTATGAAAGAATGTGATCTTTTTTTAATATTTAGATTGTTACATTTTAATGTTTTTCCTAGTGCTAAAAGATATTCAAAAGAGTCTATGACTGGGTATAGAATGATTCCAAGAGTCTTAATTAATATTGGGATAGAGAAGTAAAGAAAATGGATTCTGTGCCACTGTCCAATTTTTTTAAAAAAAACAAACCCACTTTTTTTCTTTTTTTTTCTTTTTGGGAAAAACCATCTACAGCCAGTTTAGCCAAAATATTGAGATTGTGCTCAGCCAACAAGAAAGCTACGTATGTTGTTTGTAATTTGGCATGTGAAACAAGGTATAAAGCATATTTGAGGTACTCTGTCCCCTGATAGGTTTTATTCTGTTCTCGAAGAATCTGTGAAACCTAAGATTTATTGGCTGTCCCTCAGTCTTTACTACCATTAGTAAGGAAGTCAGGTTCCTGAATACTGCTATACATGTGTATATACACCTCCTAGAGTATTGCTGGAGTTGGTATCAACAACTATCACTGAACATCATTTCACACTTGTACCACGGGTCAGAGACAATGGAAGAGCCTTTCAATAGCTGAAGTAAAAGTGAGCAATTCAGGAGATAATTAAATAGTTCCATTTTTTTCACTTTCTGATTTAAATTTTTCTGAAGGCACAAACAGGATATTTTTAGAGATTAAAAATACAGCTAAATTTGAAAAAAATATTTCTCAGAATATATTTTACCAGTGGTGAAGTCACTAAAAATTCAAGAAATGGGAACTGCAATATTTATGTGATTTAGATTCCTTTAATTATGAAGCAGCACAACCATGTTTCCAAACCTATAATCTTCCTAACAAAGAAATATCTTCAGTTCTCTTCCTTCTGCCTCAAATAAAAGAGAATTAAAATAGATCAGAGTCATCTTCTTCACCTGGCATTTTCTTAGTGCCAGAATAAGATGGTATAGTGTTACGATAATTAACTGACGAAAATGAAACCCAACATTGGATTAAACTTAGAGCAAAAGGTATGCACCATGTTAGTTTTCAGAAAAAGACACTGTTTAGTTCAACCTTAAGAGCAATGGTATATGCATCACATTAGAGAAAGATAACTGATTTCACCACTATTCCTCACTCTATCATAGTGTCACTCTCTCCCTTTCTCTTTATTCAAGACCCTTCTTTCTTGGATGTTCCTTCATAATAAAACTGATAGTTATGTCTAAGCTCTGCTAAACAGAATAAAATATATTCAACTTTAAACAACAGCAACAAACCACAAAAGATTTACCTTAAACGATTTGTATCGTTCATCATTTAACACTTCTTTAGCTCTAGAACTCTCTCCTTCTTCAATAATCTCCTAAATAAGGGAAAACATAGCTTTTTAAAAACAAAAAAATAAGACTGTGGTAAGATTTAGTAAAATAATTAAAGTCTTATCAACCTGTGAAAACATGAAGAGCATGTGCATAATATTTTATTCCATTAGGATCAAATTCTGCAACCCTTTGGAGACAGAAAATTACTGAAGAATGAACGAGACACTGGAACCACAGAATAAATTTCACAGTGCCTCTTTACTCGTAAATTTACTCAAGGATGAAGTAGAAACTGGGACCATGGAATATATTTCACAGTACTTATTTGCTCATAAATTCACAGCCAGAAAGCAGTTATTTATCATAAGCTATCAACGAGTTGTCCTAAAAATTAGACTTCATTATTTTCAGTTTACTTTCTTGAGAGTAAGAACATTATCAGAACAAATACGTTTTTTCTTGAGCATACAGTTCCTTCTGTCTTCCTGATAAAAACTAACAAACAAACAAAAAATCCCCATCAATAAATGCCTCAAACCATCCTATTTTCTGTGGGATCATAAATGAATTCCCAGTCCCCACGTAGCTGGTTCAAAGAGCACTGCAGAGGCTACATTCTTAACCAGTGGAGTGAGGCCAACAAGGAGCCAGAGTGAAGCACGACACTCGGCAATGGCCTTTCCAGACAGCGGAGCGCCCAATCAGCTGCCTGCTGCAACAACAGCACCTGGAATGTGGGGTCCTGCAAAGGCTAAGAATGAAAGAAAAATGCAGGGAATACTCAAAGCTCCAGTAAGACTGTAAAGATCATCTATCACCTAAATAAAAGGCCCTGCTATAACTCATAGCAAGGTAGGATTTAATATTAAAGTACTAAAATAGTATTTCTAAGAAAGCATTCGGGTAAACAAAGTGATGTTGCCAAGGGCAGAAGTCACATGAACAAACATCCAGATCAGAATGAGCCTCTTAAAATTACATACGAAGATGATATTGCATTACTTATTAATTTGTGTTTATTATTTACCTTTATTCCTAAGGGCAGGGGTTCCATGACAGAACCATATGTTACTACAAAAGGTTTCCAGAAATCATTGTGTTCTTAGTAACAAGGATAACATAATGTTATTACAGGAAATACAGAAGGTTATGTAAATACAAGCAGATATCAATGCTCCACTCTGTGACCTCTAAAAGCAGATGTGTGAAAGAATCAATCAGTAGATAATTCCGAGATGTTACCTCAATGACATCTCTGACTCGGTCTCCCATGCAGGGCAACCCTTGTATATCTTTCATTCTGGTTACTGGAAAGGGAAGAAATTTCAGCACAGAAGCTGCTCTCAGAAATTCCAGGCAGAGTATTTCATTTTCTTTGAACTCATAATTTTCAGCCATTATCTCAAAGGCATCCTGCGGATGGGAGAAGTGCAGAAAAAATTTAAAGCTTATACTATAAAGCTATAAAAGCTTAAACTATACAATATACTCCTTAGAAAGGTTACCTTGTATGCTAATTCTATAATTATTTCTTTACACTAGGGTGAAAAGATAGAGTTCATAAAAAATATTCAGCATAGTTTTCTAACCACTTGAAATTTTCCAGGTATCATAAAAATTGTCTTTTAGAGGCAAATATGGGAAAAGATTTTGATCTGTAATAAAGTCTTTTGTGAGACAGACTTTTCACATTCTGTGCAGATCTATTAAATCAATGTGAAACAGCACTATCATTTTTTGAACTGTACACAAACAAGTAATCCAGCGGGTCAGTACCTGACATCATTTTCAGACACAACCAAATAGGAGTCTGTGGCAATACTGGAAACCACCTGCTTGTTTCTGAACTTGCAGTCATGCTTCTATTTAGTAATTTTAAAAAACAAACACACTTTTTCCTCATTTTTCAGATGTATAACCTATGCAAAGTAAAAAAATATTTCTTCGTTATTCTGCAGGTATCCATGGCTTGGTTTATTTGACATTGCACCTAAAACTACCTAGAAATTCTCAGTACAACTATTTATTTTTCTTTATTTAGAACTATCCATATGTCATTTATGCAACTTTGGAGTCTGTCTCCTTCCTAGAAAAAAAATATTTTATTTGTATTTATATATATATAAAGAGCAATTTTTAAAAATTAAGTTCAAGAAACAGTTTGCCCAGTGGTGAAGAGAAGCAGAGCTTTTTGACTGCCCATATGGAACACTATGTTTTGGAAGAGAACAAATGCTGCAAAAAGCATTTGTAAATAACCTATGATAAGAACTTACGAAGGCTTGAAGATGACTGGCACCTGGAAATCTGAGTTCTTAAGGAAACTTTCCACAAAACCACAGCAATTTTCAAAATTGCAAAATTAAGTGGTTTCTTCAGAGATGTTTAAGTGTGTACCATTTCCCAGAAGAGGCTTTTGCTGTGCTCCTGCCAGGGACCCCATTTTCACACTTCAGCCAGCCTCTAAAGAGCAGCTAGTTAACAAATCCCTGCCTTGAAAGGGACATATGTCCCACAACACCGGTTGCTGCATATTCTCCCTGTTTGCCAGCTTACTCCTGTTTCTTCTTTGAAGCACAAGGCGCTAAGAAATAACAAAGAAGTGGCTGTCAGTGTGCATCTGCCTGCAATTATCACTTCACTGAGCGGTAGCCCAAGTGTCTGTTCAGAAATGGTTTTGGAATAAGGATGAGTAACACCCTGTGACACAGATATTGACAGCAAATGGCTTAGTAGAACGATGTCTGCAGTGGATAGTAGGAAGGAATAAGATTAAACAGCTTTTTCCTGCCTTCACTGTTTATGGGATCACTGTTCATATTTAGGCTCAGATTTCATTTTATTTATAATTAAATGTATTATTATATAGTTTAAAGAAAAGTAGTTTTAAATTTTGCTTGGATTTTTATTTTAGCATTAATGTGCTTTATATTGGAAGATAAAGCCAAGTGAAAACCAGCAGGCAATTCACATCCTAAATGCTACATCTGTAATATCCCCAGGTGAACTGGAGTCAATTGCAAACCCACTAACTGATGTGACAGCAAATCCAGTGAAGTCATCCCTTTATTACATTCATGGAATTGAGAACAGCATCTGTCGCCCTGCATTGAAGGAATACAGACTGATTTAAACAACCACAGAAAGATTTTACTTGAGGTACAATCATTTAGATCATTAAAACAGAACAAAATTAAGCATACCTTTCACAATGAATGTGGAATATTTACATATTATATTTCATTGTTTGGTCAGTTCTAGAAAAACAGACCATCTGATGTGTTGTTCAGATTATAAACATTAGGTTCTCATTGAAGCAAAATGAGGGTTTTAATCAAAATCTTCAAGAAAATGTAGTCTCTGCTGTCCCCAGGATCTGCAAAACTTTCCTCTTATTCAATCAAAAATATGAAAGACATTAATTTTTTTACAGTATCTCTGTAGAAGAAATAGGACATTAGCTGAACAAAACCACTTTGCTTTCTTTTTTTTGCTAACATTTGAAAGAGTATAAAGTAATTAATTAGAGCTTGCTACAGAGAATTTGCTTTGTTCTATATCACAAGTATAAAACCTTGCTCCTTGATCTCTGTAAGGATCAGTCACCTGTTGTCCATCTCACTGGAAAAATCCTCCTCTTAGGTGCATATTTATTTCTCAGCTTCCCTGATTAGTAAGTGCTGTGCAATTCCATTTTCATAACATTTCATTAAGACCTCTTGAGTTAGAGAGTTGCTTGGAAGATGCTTAATCTGGAAATTTCCCGATTACCAGTATTTACATTCAGCTAGCCCTTGGGTATAAGGAATCAAAGAGGTGTGGAGAGAATGCTCCTTTGAGGAGAAAAAAAAACCAAACAAAAAACCAGCAAAAACACCAAAACCCAATGATCATTCTGTTAAAAAAATAGCACACAAAACCTTTGCTTCCTTACAGCTGTCTTTAAAGCTCCTGCAGTGACTACCTGGATTTATTCAACTGCTATTCTTTTTTTTTTTTACACATTGAATATTATTTCTTTGCTTGACAGATTATGTTGTATTTAATTACATGCTTTTTGGTTAAAGACAGGTGCACATTACACTTCCCATTTAGAAAGAAAATTAATGCAGAAAAAAGGTAAATGACCAATTAGAGGTCACAAGCAGCACGAATTCATTCCAGTTTGCATATGGAAGAACAAATACAGCATACATAGTACTGCAGAGCAAATGGGGAATAGATATTTTACAAGTGGGGTGATAGGAGTCAGAGGTGGATTTTTTGGGGATGTTCTCTCAAGTTCTTGTTCTTTTTATTCTTTATCAGCTTCAAAGTCTCCTTCCTTCTATGCAATAAATGATGCTAATTCTTGCTTTAAGTGAGGCTTACAGTCACAAAATTATGATTTCTTTTTCTTTCTTTTTCTCTCTTTACAATCTGTGCACATGAATACCAAAGAAAGCAGTGTCTGACAAGAAATTTCTTACCCAGTTAACACAGAATTAATCAGGCAACAGAACCAAAAATATACATAGCTGCTACATTCTTGTTAAAATAGTCTATGCAGACAAAGACATAGCAAGACAATAGTTCTCCTAACCCCCTGCTCAGCAATGTCTAGTAATTACATTGTCTGGTACAATCTTCTTCTTGATTCAGAAGCACAGAAAGTCTAAGGATGTTTTTTCTCATTCCCAACAGGTGGTCTCTCACATGCACATTTAAATAGATGTATTCTGCACTAAATAATCAGCCAACATCATAAACGTGACTGCGTATACCAGTGCCACTGCTGGTTTAGAGACATATTAGCCCCTTTCTGCTAGTGGGAGGGCAGGTTTCAGAGAAGCTGTGTCACCATCACTATTGAAAAAGGCAATCACATATTGCATTTTACTCGGAAGTTGATAGTCAATGAGAAAATATAATCAAAGCATTTTTATCATTCTAGTTCACATTTTTAGTGTTTTCATGCCTTTGCAAAGCTCATTAAGCTGTTTTAAATAAACAATTAAATAGTACTGAATATTCATTATTCCCTGTACAAAACATAGCCTGCATATGCTGCAATTAATTACAGATCTGTCTCTTTACATAAAATTGCTGTTGACATTCTTTTTGATAAAACCTTTCTGATTTAAAAAAAGAAAGCAACTGAACTTCAAGTGAAGTTGATGTCTATCAAATATTATAGCCCATATTGAATAATATTCCAGAGGGAAAAAACACAGGAAATTCTTATATTAGCTGAGCAGGGAAAAAGCTTGCAATCTATTGTATCTCTAGTGAGATCTACTTATTAGGATACAGAAAGCAAAGTTACTGATCATTCATTTATTCTAAGCCTTTGTATCTTTTACATTAAGGACCTCACCATCTTTTTATCAATAAGATCAATACTCAGATTGCGAGGATGAAATGGACTTCAAGATCACAGTGAATCAGATACAAAAGTACACAAAGATTTAGTTGAATTATGTTAGAAATAAGGAAGAGGATGAATGTACCACAACACATTCAATATCTAGTATTTGAGATCTAATAAGATAAAACATCATTAACAAAATAAAGCTACCAGTAAGCATCTTGTACATGTAAAATTGCACACTAAAATACATTACAAATGCTAAAAGTCATAAGAATAAATCAAAACAAAGAGCAAGATTCTCAACTAATAACTGAGAATGATTCTTGGAAAAAAATAATAATCAATAACACTATACTGGTTTATGCCTGCTGGACAGCTAACCAAACAACTTTCAAAACTAATAGTAAAGTATGTGAGTCCACTCACATTGAGAAAGTCAAAAGAAGCTCATGGCCCCATGCTATACTTCATACTATCCTGCTCGTTTCAACAAGATTGTCAGACCGCTTCCATTGCTACTTACAAGGCAGACTTAAGCAACCTTAGCTTAAGACTGCGAGAACAGACATCACCAATATTATACTATCAAGAACATATTTCAAATCTACTTCATTTTGTACAGGCATCACGGACAGGGAACTTGTCTTATTCCCACACCCGCACCCACTACTCCTCTGCTTGGAAAGTGGCTTCAGACCTCCATGCCATTGTTTCCCTTGCTATCTTTCGCTTGCTGTCTATTAAGGCTATGAATTCTGAAGGGCTTGTTTTTATAGTGTGTTTGAACAGCATCACTTACAAAAAAGGCTTCTATCTTACCCGAGTCTGCAAATACACAAATAAAAATAAACAACATAACCAATGTACAGGTGAACTTAATCTGACACAGAACTGAATAACAAAGTGTGCTAAACAAAACAAACAAAAAGATAATCCTACCTGACACCTGGTTGATGTTCTATTGTACTCAGAACAGCAATTTGAGTTAAATTTCTTTCCCCCCTTAAAACACAGTTTTCTACTTGAAATTTATTTATTAAGCCATAAATCCAAAGGGTCGATCCTAGTTCTCATCACATTTACCGTTAACAGTGTTTGGTGTCAATTCAAAACTGACCAAAGTGATTTTAAATAGATTTAGAAAGAACCATCCATTCAAATAATTTTCTTCTCACTTTCCCCAGTGCAAATCCTTGTCCTGGTTTGAGCTAAATGAAACCAATTTTGTTCAGTGATTTTTACTTTCCAGCTCAGTCTCTTCTAAAAGGCTGCACTTTCTGAAGTTAGCAGCATGTTTTTGCAGACAGTGTGTGCTACTAGCAGTAGTAACACCTGATGTTTACAGTTACTGCCTGAGACTGGGATGCAGAAAGGCTCTTCCTGATACTTATAGTAACCAAGGCCACTGCTGTCTCTTGTGTGCCACCCTGGGGGTGCTGAGTAGTAAGAGGGGTCACAAGGAAGTAAAAGGCTCCACCTCTGGGGAGCAATAGACAGGATACATGACCAACAAGAGCATGCCAGTCCATATATGTCATATTCAGTATAAATTGAGTGATCACAAGAGTTTAGGCCTCTTTCTTCGATGGCCAGTGTCCAGAGAGGACTTTGTCCGGTCTCCTGATTTTGATCTGGATCCTGAGTTCCTGAATCCAGCTCATCACACATGAGAGAACAGGAGTAATAGCACAATGTGCATGATTTCATGGTTCTTGTATGCACACTGTTATTAGAAATAAATATCTGTTAGCTCTAGCTGCTCCTCATATTAACCAATAATAACAGGTTCATTTGCTACAATAGAAAAGAGTGGTACTCTTGAAAAGTTCCCATAATGTGAAAGAAAACAAGACAATTGCAAGAAAATATTTGCTGATAGCACAAAAGTGCAGTTAGAGTGTCAATCACATAACACTGCTCTAGATAAAAACACACAGTGTAATCAGAATCATAAAATGCTAAATGTATATCACAGGTATTAGTATGGCAAAGAAAGCAGCATAAACTCAATATATGTGTATAAATTTGGGTTGCCAAAAAGTGCAGGTGTATTTATGTTCTGTCTGTGTTTTAGGGAGCACCCTCCCACTTATCTTAAAACTCAGAAGACAGTTCCTCCTCAATCCAAAAAATCAGTCCATTTTGCATTGGTATACACTTAAACTTACAAAATTGCAGGCTTTGATGTACTGTCTGGAGAAGTTTTACTGAAGTAAGCTATGTCAGTAAGACAGTACATGTTATTAAGAGTATGCATTCATTTAGTGATTGTCTGCATAAAGGTGAGGTTCTCATGAGTTCTGTTTTAAAATGGAATAATAATAAATGCTTGAGCCACTGGCATAGCAGATATATTTCTGTAGGTTAAAAAAAAAGGGAGAAAATAAAAAGGGGATGTTTTTTTCTCTAACAGAGAGGAAAGGAAACCAGGCATCTTTCCCATGCTAAACATCCACATTCTCATTACCATGAATAACAGCCAAAACAGAGTAACATTCAGTAGCATTAGCAATGAGCTTCAGAATCAGAGAACCATTTGCCTCTGACTTAATTAGTTTCTTCTGTAAGAATTAAATTGCATTTTCCTCACAGAAGAATGTCTTTCTGAATTTTATTGCAGTCTGATATTAATATTCAAATCCAAGAACCCCTCTCAGGCACAGCAGAATGACTCCATTTATTTTACCATATGAAAACACAATGCAGCCCCCAAGTGTGTATTTTCAGTGGGAGAGTGGGAGGATGGCTGGCTATTTACAACTAAGCCAGAGAACAATATTGTAATACTATATTCCATAATTACATTAATGTTTAAGACAAACATAAAGGAAACATGCTAAGGTACAGCCTCTGGTGAAATGATTTACCTTTATTTTTGCCTCTTTACCTAGCTGAACAGCTCTGGCTCACTGGTAGAGTCAGGGCCATGCATTCAGGTGCATTCCTGAAGCATCCAAATCAGGAATACCATGAGGCCACAGTATGTGGGCACACCATGACCAAAAGACTGCAGGAGGCCCCGCAAGTCTGAAACAGTTGCATTTCTTCCCCATAAACTGCCACACAATGCCACTGTCTCCTCCCTGGCATGCAGTCTGACATACTTAGACTATTCCTCACACAACTTACTACTACTCAACAGTTCATAAAAAAAATAATTTGGGTAGGATTTTCCACATACTGAACATACTTATGAAACCTTCATGTCTGCAGTATTTGCCAACCCTTCTGCAGATTCTTCCATGATGCAAAACTGGTTTGGTGTACCTTCCTGTAAATTATTCTCTGGCTATTACAGCAGAATTGCATCTAGTGTGTTAAACTACCACATTGTCCTCATCAGTTCTCACCAAATATCTCTGCTATTTATTTTCAATAAATAGCCCTTCATGGTCAAATATATACAGATCAGGACTCAAGACTGAAACTGATTTCTCCAGAAATCAAGTCTCTAAAAGTGTCTGAATTGGTATATTCAAAGCCTCATTGTAGGCACATCAATGACTATTATTGACTGTTTTCCTGTTCTTCTGAAGAAATTAAAATATTTGAAACGTAATGACTACTCTTTCTCAAAACCATATTTTCAAGTAACCACAGAAAACAGAAACTATGTAAGAAAACAGAACAACACTGGTTCACATAATAAAGTTGTTATAACAAAATACTATCATCAACACATAAATCAAGATGGTTTGGACCTAATTTTCAGGATATATGGCTTCGAGCCAGGGAAAATCTGTCATTTAATGGTTGGCTGCCCACAGCACACACAAGTGAAATATACCAATGCTTCAGTATATTTGCTAAGTGCATGCACTGAAAAATCTGTTGGAACACTTTTATTTGAGAACGTGAATTACAAGTTTAATATAAGACCGACAAAGCAACAGCAAAACTGAAAACAAGGCTCTGTGACACGAGGCAGGCGAACTGGCAGACCTCCAGGGAATGGGCCAGATTTTGCAGTCCATAGACACCCAAGCCTTCAGCTGTCATTGCAAACTTTGGTTGTGAGGAAAAGAAGCAACAGCCCTCAGGAGCTATATTATGCATTGGATATAGTTGAGGTGGAGTCAACTTTCCTCCTAGCAGCTCTCATAGTGCTGTGCTTTGTAGTGGTAGCTGGAAAGGTGTTGGTAACACACCGATGTTTGGCTACTGCTGAGCAGTGCTCACAGCATCAGCACTGTTCCCCCTCACCAGTAGGCTGGGGTGGGCAAGATCTTGGGAGGGGATATAGCCAGGACAGCTGACCCAAACTGACCAAAGGGATATTTCATACCATGTGACATTTGCTCAACAATAAAAGTTAAGAAAAAGGAGGAAAAGGATGGGCATTCATTATGATATTTGTCTTCCAGAGCAACTGCTATGCATACTGAAGCCTTGCTTCCTGGGAAGTCAGTGGACATCACCTACTGATGGGAAGTAAAGAATAAATATTTTGTTTTCTTTTGCTTAAGTTAAATTGCCTTTATCTTAAGTCACAAGGCTTTTTCTGCCTTATTTTTTCCCTGCCCCAATTATTCAGCCAAGGAGAAGGGTAATAGAGAGGTTTGGTGGGCACCTGGCATCCAGACAACAGCACACAACACAACTGTCGATGCAGATGCTAGACAGAATCATTCACATTATCAGCTTGTCCAGTACCACCTCCAGAAGTAAAACACAGCATGATCTCAGAACAGTTACCCTCAAAGTAGGAGGATGAAAACCCATCACCTTTTTTGCTACAACACCTAATTTCTGCTGATACTCAGAAATGTTTGATGTGTAGGATAACAGAATGGAGTCTCAGTGCTTCAGTCAAACTGCCCTGATTCTAATAGGGTCAGCTAAATTTATTTATTAAATGCAAGTTGTACTCTGACATTAAGAAACCTGGAAGTAGTTTAGGGACTGCCTCTCTGTGAAAAACAGGTATAGTAGAAACCACTCAATGAGTATGTTGCTGCTGTCATAGTTTTCGTTTGAACTGAATCTTTGACTCAATTCAGGAATTCAACAGCTAGAAGACAAACTATATATTCACTGGAGTTATAGTTCTCAGTCTTTGAAAATGGAAAAGTGAAAAATGAATAAAGGTATTAGATGTTTCAAAAACTAAAAATAATTTTAAAAGGTATCATTAAAGAGAACTACCTTATTCCAGACCTTCTTTTGTTCAAAATCTTATGATTAATAATGAACAGCTTTGTGCCTTCTAGGAGTAGCCATTGTACTTTACCATTATCCATCACAATTACTTCTACTTTTTCTACCTTCAGAATGACTGACAAAATGTCCTACTACAGAAAATTCAACAAAGAGCTAGACTCCCACACTCCACTGTTTTCAGAAAGCGTAGAACTGAGGTAGGTACTTTCTGTTTCTCCAAGAAGGCTGGTATGTTACCGAATTGTTGGGTCATACTATATTTGGTCTATTTTCCCTTACAATAACATGTATTTGATATTTCTAAAGAGTAAAAAAGAATGACTGCTTTCCAGAGGTTAAATGGTAACATTCACAGGCTTGTTTTCCTAGCAGGAGACGGGGCATGGTAGCCATTTCAAAAGAAGCAGTTTGGGGAATATTGGAATCACTGGGTTTGGGAGGGACCTCAGGAGAGGTCTTTAGATCAACCTCAGGCTCAAAGTAGGGCCAAAACTCAACTAGTATTAGGTTGTTCAAAAAGGTACGAATTTTTAAATAAGCAAACAGTTTAATCTACTTGAGTACCATAAGCACTATTATATAATTGCTATAGCTGATGATTATTTCAAAGCATCACTACAGGGCAAAATTTAGGTTGTTTAATTTTTAACTGTGCATTCTCAGATCAAGACATTTCAGAGTTGCTTTTAGGTTTATCTGTAGTTCTGAATTCCCAAAGGTTTTATTATTTGCCTTGTAAATGTTTTCCATTCTTAAATTACTGGTACTTGTTCTTTTTATATAGAACTTACAAACAATATTTACTTGTAAGATTTGTGTATATTTATAGACACACACAAAAAGTAAAAGCATCAAAATTATAAATAATAATAAAATAAATAAGAAAAATTTAGGAAGATGAGGAGGTGTTTCATGTTAGAGTTGAAATATATGAATGTAACTGTAGCAGATTTATTCAGACTATACTACATCAGAGGTGTCAAATGTTCCCTGTTCACTAGTTGTCACTAAGGATCTAGAACCAGCCAAAAGAAGCCATTGGGCACAATAACTTCAGAGGAATTTAGACCGGATGACTCAGGCTCTTCACACCCACTGAACAGTGTAATGTTACGAGCATTAAATAGGGTATATGACAGTCTCTAAGATTTCTACTTAAGGAGACAATGTAGGGTTGGGGTTTTTTCATTGCAATTGTGAACTGAACTAAACCAAACTTTTGCTTATCATTACTTCCAACATGTAAAATGAAACTGTGATGAAAGTCTAAAAGACATTTTTCAGAACATTATTCTATCATTTGTTTTAAAAATTCATATGTTTACAAGTTATTAGTGTATTTAATGATCCAATGTGTTAAGTTTTCAGCAATACTTATAGGATGCAATTAAGCTTGCACTCAATTTTAATTTAAGTATGGCAGATTTATAACTTTTTAAAACTGTTTTCACTGTGCTGCCTGGTTAACTCATGAATTTGCTGAGGCTGCCATAGAAAATATTGATAAAAGTACTGTATTATTTTATTTATTCTAGTTTTTATTTCATGGATAGAATAAGTATTACCGTGAATTTCTTGTTGTAGTTATTTAAAGTTGTCTTCCTTTGACACGAATACTGAGATACCTTGCTTGCAATAAATGATGGCTCTTCTGATTCAGATGTATTCAAAGGAGGAGACTGATCTGGTTCCTAATAAGAAGATAAAAGGGGGAAAGGATGGGTGACATACCTGTCAAATAGCTTAAAATACAAAAAATACATTTCATGGGCCCAAAACATGTACTTTAAAACAAAAAGAGAAAAAGAATATGCCTCTACTATCTTCCTAGGTAAAATATTTAATTTTCCACTGACTGCACTGACAGTACTAGTTTGTCTGGTGATTATTGGTATTTTTCATTTTCCACAGTAAATTCTTGCAGGGAGTCTTCAATGGCACTATCCGAAAAAGAAAAGAAGGGGGAAAAGAAATAAGAGAGGGGAAGAAAAAAAGCCTCTCTACATGGCAAGCCTCACTACTGCTATTCTTATTATTGCAGTAAGACTGAAAATCTACAAAGCTTTAAGAGTGGATAAGCCTGAAAGAACAGTTTCCCCAGAAAAAACTAGATGATTCGATGTGAGAGATGTTAGACCAAGGGCAGTGAGGGAAGAAAGAGATGTTCAAAATATCCTGACTTTTTCAATCTGTGGCTATATTCAGTACTGGAGGAAAAATGTTTATGTGACGTTATAATAAACTTTTCCCTCCTCTTCCAGGTAATATGAAATAAAACTTTTTTTTTGTTTAAACTCATTAAATGTTCTATTCTGGGATCATTGTAAAGCAATGGAAACATTTATTAACAGCCATAGAAAAGTCATCTCCATCCTTCCATCCAACAGCCCCCGTTCACCTTTACAACGTGGTTTTCTCCTTCAGCCCTCTACATACACGCTGATCCAATTCAGACATTGTTTTCAGGTGTTCATTGGAATAAGGAAAAGGAGCCAGGTCCCAAACCTTAAGTGGGAGTTTCCCATGCACCAGGCTATGTGCATGCTTTTCGCCTAATTTTGCTCCATGAAAAATTGAGGAAGATCAACAAAAAAGTCAGTGGACTTCCAGGAAAAGTGCCCAAATCTGAATACTTTGGCAATACCCAAAGTGTTCTCAGCATTTCTGTGTATTTTTTGTATTTTGTCTGAAAACATTTGGCAGATCTGTCAAAAATGCATCGCACCACCCAAAAGCCGCAGGGAAATGTTTCAACAGAAAAAAAAAACAACAAAGAAATACGAAAAAAATTTTCAGCCCAATAATGAAACGATGCACCCTTTCTCCCCTGTATCCAAAGATATGAAGACATAAAGCTAGCATCTGTGCCAGGCAAACCTGGCACACACACCCCACATATAATTTCCTGCTAAATTGCCTTTATATTTGATACAGGGTAGTTAAATAGTAGTACTCGGGCACATATACAAAAGGCATTTACTTGCACAGCTGACAGAGAAGTGAATTATATGGCAGTTTTCATAGTATAAACTGAAAGGAAGGAAGCTATTTTATGTGTAAGACCACTCTTGGGAATAACAAAAATGGGTTTCAGCCAGGATCAGCAACACAACTCATCCCCTTTTGTACACATTCATGAATTATACTTTGAAATTGATTTTAAATTATATAAACTGTGATTGATTACAGCTACTCTACTGCTTGAAATGACGGTGCCAGCTGCAAAGACTGAGAAGAAACAGAACATTACCAAATAGAATATATAACAAACTGCAATCTTCATTACAACATAGACACACAAATAGCAAGTGCCCTACTTGTAACATTACCTTCCATTGTGGATAAGAGCAAAATTCAGGCAGAAACTCTATGTGATTAACATGGTGATAGGTGCATAAACAACCTGTTCCTGCCTTAGCAAAGGTATCTGAGCGTTTTTCTTAATTGGTAATAGTTATGTTTTAAATAACAGAACTTCATTATGCATAACAACAGAAGAAACTTAGGCTAGAAGTCAGTAGCAAAAATATCTAGCAAACAGTATTTACCATAGTCTGGTTTTTAGGGAATACTATGATGCCTGCATGAGAACTACAGAGACAATCCTCTATCATCAGCAGAAAATAAGAACAGGATTGATACTGCTTTTTGTTGGGAAAAACAGATGGGATAAAATCATTTGTACAGATTACAGGAAAAATCAAGTTTCATCCAGTAGCAATTACAGCACAGAACAAGCAATCCTGGAAACTCACACTGCCTCAGAATAATTAGTAGTACTAGAAAGAAATAACCATGGATATGACAAAAATGTAAGCATTAAAACTCCTTTTCTTGCAGATAACTCCACTAAATTAAAATGAAATCACAGTACACAGCACAGGGGCAGCCACTGAAAACTATGCAAATTCATAGGCTACCTAACTGCTAGAGCTAGTCAGAGCTGCAGTAACAGTGAATATCACTGTCACTCCTTCACAGTGACATTTTCCACATGGCATAAGCAGGAAAATAAGCCTGTACCACTAGCATCAGTTTATAGAGAGCGGAGAGGCTTAGTTTCAGAAGTAATTTGTAGGGGGCTACTTTGCTCTTTGTCAAACTATTTTTTTTAATACACAAAAAAGTATAATGGCATAAGAGAATAAGAGAGAAAACGGAGGAGCAGTGAATAAGGTGCGCAGATGCTGGAGACTGTGTTAGGCCACATTACTCAACAGCCAGCAGCTTTGTGAAGTCCAGACAGCATTGAGCAAATAATAAAGTCTGCTGATATCCAGCATCTTATGAAGAGAAGGCAGACAGTTTATAAGTTTCATTTTATTCTCTGAGAAACTGACTGTCAGTGTGAAGGATTTCTTCTATTAGTTAGAGCCTCTCTCTTTCATGAGACAGAGTGAGACGTTCCAGAAAATGTTAAATATGAACTGCCTGTCACAGGATAAGGCAAGGGATCAGAAGATGTGGTATTTCCTTTTCTTAATGTGGGTGGAAATCCTTTGTTCAAGGAAATAAATCTCCCTTCCTTTCTAAAAAAATAACTAAGTAACTAAAAAAACAACTTTTGGGTTCTCACTGAGGAAAAAGCAGACGAGACACAGTTGCAGCACAGTTCCTAAGGCTGCTGAGAATGTCAGCCTACTGATGGTTCTCTTCCTTTCTGTTTATCCCTCTGGAAGCTTCCCCTCTGGTTCTTTCCTCTTCATTACCTAGGAAACAGCATTACTTTCGAGCATATGGGGACGCCCTTGCATAGGACATGGACTTATGTCCACATCCTATTATTATTCAGAATCCCCCCCTGCCTCTGGTGGAAAAGATGTCTCAGAACAAAGGTATTCCTTCACCAGAGAAACATTCTGTTTTTCCTTTAAAGTGAATGTTTGACTACCACATTTCCATAACCTATTAAATTAAAGGATGGCGATTAACTAGAAAAGTCAGCTGTTAATGAATGATTCAGTAAGAATTCAGGCTTAGATCTGGTCACCCAACCTTCCGTACTCTATAAATCACTAATGTCAGAGCATCTTGGATCATTCGCAACCACAGAAAGATGTATTTTAGTGACAACTGTAAATAATATGTTAGCTAACGATCTGTAACTCTGGCTTTATTCCGCTTATCTTGCATGGAGAAGGATATTTCTTTTAGTAATGCATTAAAACAAATGTCCTGAATTAAGAACAATCTTTCAAATAGGCTACTGTAAGATCTGAAATGAAATCTTACTGCTATTGTTATTAATGGGAATTTTAACACTAATCTACATCAGACAAGATTTCACCCGAAAAAATTCCCCCAGTGCAATCCATTCCTTCTACCTCAAAACCTTCATGATGTAGACTGATTTCAAGGTTTGTTAATTCACTTTCATTTCACATTTTACAAGACTGACATAATGAACCAAATTTGTCTTCAGTGAAACTCCAATTAAATTATATTACGTATGAGTTCAGTCTAGCACTTAAAAAGAAAATTAACCTTTGCTCGAATCCTTCCTCATTTCTCAAGGCAGAAAAAAAAAATAATTGTGGTGACACTAGAACAATAAAATAATTTTAAAATTTGCTGAACTTCTAGAATCATTTCTCTTCCTTCCTTGTTTGCTTTACAAAAATGTTTATTACTTTAGAGCCTCTATATAATTAAGACTGGTCTTAACTATAAGCTTTAAAGTTAATGGTACAGCTGTCACTGGCTTACTTATTGCACTCTACATTTATTAGCATGAAATCTTTGCGTTCCAATAAAAATAGCAGCTCTTACTTGCAGAGCCAGTCTCAAAGTATGATAATGATCTCCTAACAGTGCTGCTACCTTTTTTCAGAAGTTTCTGTTCCAGAAGTATTCCAAAAGGACTTTTATATATGAAAGAAAAACTAAAGTAAGTTCAGCTTGCAGTGGCCTTCTCATTGATTTAAAACAACAACAACAAAAACTTAGCTTCAGCATCATTGGGAGACATTTTGGAGAAAGACAAAGGCATTTCTTGCTTTGAAAAGAAAAATCTAATCTTCCTGAGATATCTGAATCTATAAGCCTTCATGTACTGCTGAAATTAAGAATGTACATAAAGGGTAATTTTGTTTACTTATAATCCTGACATGAAACTCTGAGCAAAGCTTACAGGATTTTGCTCACATTTTGAATTTACTTCTTGTTTAGAGAACTTCTTTGCATTCCTAGTATTCATATTTTTAAGACCTGCTTGCCTGTGAGATTATATAATGCAGTAGCTACGAGGTTTTCAGGTTTTTTTTTCTGTTTTGCATTAATTTCTTTGGTCTATTCTCCCTCCAGCAGATTCACTGAAAAACTTATAAATACACTGCAAAAATACTTCTTTGGAAAGATTGCAAATATAGACACATATTCTGTCATGGAATTATACTGAGTTTGAGAGCCACAGCTCCATCTGGTGTATCCACTCTTTTCCCCCTCAAAGTCTTATTAAACAGTAATTCTCATATGTAAAATCCTGGAAAAGAGTTCCTGGCAATGAAATAAGGCCAAAAAAATTAATCAGGATCTATATTTTTTTCTTGGGGAATGGTAATATTTACAAATCATCCTTTATAAACATCAGGATGAAGAACAGTGCAATATTGCTGTTAAATACTCAGGCATCCTCTGCCTCACAGGCAGGTACACGCTGCGGATCCTGCCATAGTCTCAGTGTTTACGGTTTTCCCAGTTACTGTTTTACAGTGGGGTCCCAGTTCACATGAAGACTAATCCAGATCCTCAGGAATCACCAGGAATCTTTCACTTTTATGCCAGAGAGTGTCCAATTAGACTTGCAGTTCTCCTGATGCACAAATTAATTTCTCCACCAGTGCACGTTAAACCCATCACAGTGATGCTTGGGTGCATGCAGAACGAGGGAGCAGGTTCATCCTGCTGCAGCGCAGGGTCTGTTTCATGGCCCATCCCCCAGAACGTCCTGTTGTCGCGCTGTGCACAGCATGTCCAGGCATCTCTGCCACAGCCGCACCATTTACAGTCTGTACTGGGTGTACTGAACACCAGTGTTCCATATCATGGTCCAGTTTAGAAACTAGTACATAATTTTGTCAGGTAAAGATCAGAAGAAATTATGTCATCATCCACTGTTTTAAGGTCAAACGCCATTCACCAGACAATCAGCCTGCCATTCACAGTATCTTCTGACTTAGAGCTCCCATTGGGAGACAACACAATATAATAAAACCTTTTTTTCTTAGCACAGTTTTGCTTGATGGTGCCAAGTTTGTAAATGCATGTCCACAGACTGCAGTAGCCTTCGTTTCACAGGCCCTTCAAGGGCCCAGCAGTTAGATGATCACTTCAAAACAATATAAAAATATTAAAACCTTTGCTGTTTGGAGGAGGCAAAGTAATCCATCAGGAGCCCATTAAAACTCACTGCTCTCAGTGGGACATTTACCATGATGTTGCGGTATTTCTAGAAATACCACAAGTACCACAACAGCAGCAAGTCCTTTACTGATGGATATTTCCCCTTTAATATCACCCCTGTTTTGTTACAGGAATGATGTGCATTGCCAGTTCATAACATGTGACAGCATAGTAACTTGGTATTACCAGATGTCAATATACAAGGTATGGAAGGTATCTTTGATATGTTAAAACTGTTTGAATTACACATGTTAACTTAAAGGAAAAAAAAAAGTTATGTAATCTTTTAATTTACAACTAACACAATTACATACGGTTTTAATTTAAAAAAATAATAATCACACACATTCATTTTGAATTTCACTGTATTAGCACTGAAGGACCTGTCTTACCATGAGACGATATTTCATTTCTGTATCAACTGGTCTTCCCGCTTCCATGCAGGCTGTGAACCATGAGATATCCAGTAGTTCAAATCTGGAGGTGTCACCCACAGCCTGTGCTCTCAGCCAGTCCAGCACCTCTAGGTAAGAGTTGTTCTCAGCCACAACATGAGTGACAGAATCACTGTCAAGAAGTACACAAAAGGAAATTTTCCTTTTTATTTTTTTCTTTCTGAACCCAGACACATACAGGCACAGAGCTGCTACCTCCATATTTACTTGCCATGCACTTCCTGAGAACTGTAGTTTATTTGTATATTAGGATGTGGTAAGTACTTGCATTTTCATATCACAGTTTATCTATTCCAGTCACTGAATTCGCTTTGAGGAAAGACTTAAGCCTGACAGCTCCTGCAAGTGCAGCATTTTCTTTTTTTCAGGATCATTTGCCATCCATAGGACACTATCTTATTACACATTTTTTTGCAACTCTGAAAATATTTGGCTTGCACAAGCAGTACCATAATGAAAAAGCTGCTTTACGATACCTGACAGCCCCTTCTCAATATTCCTGATAAATGAATGAAAGTTTTACCATATTTAAAAGTCAGATAACAATAATTCTTTAAAGCTTTACAGCTAGTAATATCTTTCTGTAAACTTAGCTTTTCTGTACTTACATTAAGCTCTTTACATTGTCAAATGTTCATGACTTAATCTTATGAATTATGTACTTCATCTTTCTTGCTACTAAGAGATCAGTCTCTCACAAAACTGATAGCTTAGTGAATATAAAACTTACAGATTGAGTTATCGTTCAAAAGCTCATATAGTGTACATTCCTCAAAAATACAGTAGCACAAGTGTTATTACACTAAATTTGGGCTGATGTACTAGAATACCACTGGAAAGAACCCCATGATAGTTCATGATTAAAAAGACACAGTTCCACACCTTCCATATGAAAATGAGGAGAGGGACAA
Organism: Apaloderma vittatum; assembly: GCF_000703405.1. Lineage (NCBI taxonomy): Eukaryota > Metazoa > Chordata > Aves > Trogoniformes > Trogonidae > Apaloderma > Apaloderma vittatum. The sequence continues at coordinate 22,478 of NW_009712325.1, forward strand.
AGCTACATTTCAACAAAAAATTACATACATGCTTAGGACGATTTGTAAATTTCTACTTGCCCCGCTGATGTTCCTCAGCAAGTTTAGAAAACTTCTAATTTGGTAGGAAATTTTTGAGTGATTCCTGGTGTTCCCCCTTCACCTACAAAGGCAACAGATAATGGAGGAAAATGAGTTGATTTTGGCATGTACTTTCATAAAATATGTAAGACCTCTATGTCTCTGAAATACATGCCAGAATCAACTGATACCAGTCACCAGATTCCTAAACTTCTTGAGGGATAGGCACAGATAGGGTCATTATTTGACTTAGCTTTAACAGAAATAAGCCTAGGTTTGGAACATAAATCATCCTGATGGCAGCCACCTCCACTTGCAAGCCTCCGTAACCTCCTGCTAGCCAGTGCTGGTAACAGACTTGTGCATATATAACAAATTTCAAACAGATCTGGCAGATTGCTCTGCTGCCTTTCTGTAACACCTGGAAAAGTTAAGCCATCAACCTGTCCAAGCAGATAGGACACCACTGGTAGGATAGCTAGTTAGTATGGACTTTAAAAAATAATATGGTCTAACTTAAAGGAGATTGCAAAATCTTTTGAAGCAAACTTCTGTCTAGGAGATCAACAAAACCCCTTGGCCTAGCCCTGTGACCCTGATTCATACTCATCACCACTAATTTCATTAAAATAGCATGACAAATACTGTTCACCCCATAGAAAACATTGCATAACTCTCCAACTCATTACATTTTGGAAACATAAGAAATGTATTGAATGTACTATACATCAGAAATATGAAAACTGTCATGGTATAGTACAATATTTTGCTCTCCAGATTTTGTAACTTGTAGAGCAGAGTCCATCAAAAAAAAATCCCAATTTATTTCCATCTAGAAGACTGCAAATCTAGGTTAGATGAATCTCCATGAAATACTGTTGGGTTTATTACCATCTGATCCTGCTAGGCCCTACTTTAATTAAACTGTCACATCTTGTGTAAAAAAAAAAAACCACACACACAAAAAAAAAGCAAACCAAAACAGTTAGAGACATAGAACTTCTGCTTCCTGTGGTTTATTTCACTTTATATAAAATATTCATATGTAATGTATTTGTACCAAGCTGCATATCTGGGAACTTTGCCATCACTACGCTCAGAGCAGCAGTTGAGCTGCTGTACACCAGTTTCCTCTGGTACCTGTACAGCTGTGGTTTTCACTTGCACGAAAAGTAACAAGTTTAGCATTTCCTCTGACATTTTCAAAAACAAATATCAACAGCTAAATAGTTTGGTTTATCCAGTAGCAGCTAAGGTGAACTTAAACATAACACTTGCCTTTCATACAACTGAAGTATTGTCAACTAATACCTTTGTGTTAAACCAACCCAGAAAAATCCTCTACTCAATCCTCAATGATTGTTAATGTAGGATTCAGAGGGGCTCAGTTAATTTTTGTACCCTGAGATTCAATTAGTTTTGTATCAGACGCTAATTACCTACTTCTGTTCAATACCTACTTGAATTTTTCTTTACAAATTACTTCATCCTCCCTTCTTCCTCATGCTTTCAAAACTGATGGGATTGAAAAGACTGAAAAATCTGTGGAAATGAGCTCTTATAGGGAGGACCCAGTTGCGCACTATCTGCATACAGATACAGAAAATGATGAATATTTGGTTTTCTTCCAGCTTTTCAGAGAACCTATATAATGATGCATCTTTCAGAAAACTGCATGATATAACTAGTACTCATGAAAAGACTGTTTGGAGGAAGGTTTCCTTCAAAATGAGTTGGTTTACTGAAACGCCACCAGAGAAATCTGCAGCTGGAGTATATTTTCACCCTGAATCGCTACATCCACGGTATTTTATTCCAAGGTTTTTTCCTACAGTGCTCTTTCAGGTTGTACCAAAGGGTAAGCCAGTAACTTTGAGACTCATATGAGTGTATTACTCACAGGAAGACTAAATATTACAATACTAGAGGTGTTCTAGAGAAATACCCCCCCTCAAGACATCATGTTTCCTGTATATGTAACTTTTTTCATTTCAGGAATTGGCCATTAAGTTTAGACTAATCTTAATGTGACTTCAAGGGGGAAATAAACAATGTCTGACTTAGATCAGCTAAAGATGTAATTCATTTATTCCAGTGAGACTACACAAATGCACAGAAATATAATCTGTGAAAAACATTTTCAAGTACACACTTCGAATATTCTATTTTCCAAGTGAGAAGCAGTACACTGAAAAATGCAGACACGTTAAAACTGACAGACTTAAGATAGATTAGAACTACAAATTTTAGAGGTAAAAAATTAGAAATTTTGCTTATGTTTATCTTCTCTGCCCAGTAGATAACAGAAATGAACCGCACTTTAGAAACACCCACTGAATCCTGAGCCATCTTTGTAATGGGAAGAGCCAAGTATATCCACTAAATATATTGTCAAAAGTTTAAGCAACAGTCACTTTTATGACTATATTTATTAAAATAAATGCTTGAAGCAGCACTGTTACATCTTATTTCTACACAAATAAACATTTTCCTACCTTAGCTCACTTTCTACTCTGAAACCTTTTCTTCTTGCCAGCTCCATCAAAAATGTCCTTCTGGTCATCCCCATCTTCCTCTGCATAATAAAAATTACAAACTTATTGAACTTGATTTCATAACTGCAGGGTAGTTTTGGGGAATGCATCATTTTCTGTTTCTTCCTCTGGGAGGATACTGCTGGAGCTCTAATCTTATCCATGACACAAGGCAGAGGTGTTTTGACTCTGGCAAAAAGGAGGCAACACACTTTCTGCCAGGCAGCAGCTGTATATAATGTCACCACCCATTGAAGTAATTTTCTTCTGTTTCCCCTCTGAAATCAAAAACAGGTGCTACACAAGCAGAGACATCACTTACTTTCTACCAGCTGGGACTTCTTGCACAGAACTACTTCAGACGGGTGCAAATATGCTTTCATTCCTTAAAACAGCCATCACCTATAACAACTTTATCCAAATAATATTGGTCATAGCAAAATTATCTGAAAATACCAGCCAGGTCTTCAGCTGGTTTAATGGCCCAATTCCATCAATTTCTACTTTCAAATGTTTTCTAAATTTCACTTTTCCCAGTTACAGGGTACGTGGATTTTCAATTTATTAAAAAAAAATGTTTTCTTCTACTGTTATCTAGGAATAATGTCTTAGAATACAACTAAAAAGTATGCAAATATGTTGTAGAATAGCCTATACATTTGCTACTTCTGTGTAATTAATTTGATTTAAAAGGGATATGGTGTTTTTAAAAGAGCAAACAAAAAATAAGCTTTTGAAATTAAATTTACAGTAAAAGAAATCCTTTGTTTCGATACTAATGAAATGAAAGACAAAGAGAAAGCATTAGAGATGTGTTTAAACATACTTTTGGCATTCATTGCCAACATTGCTTTCCACTATGTGCCTAGGAATGTACTGCTATCTGTGGCAGGTACAGAAGGGAAAAAGGAACTACCTTCCTGCTTTTAAGCATCCAGTGATATACAAACAACCACAGAGGAGATTATGGAGGCTAGTACTGTCCTCTCCTACAAGATGGTGTTTTGGTCAGAGAACTATGCTAAAATTTGTTACGTTAGCTATCCATTTCCATCAGAGAAAAGCGAGTGCAAACAACGTTTACAGCATGTGCATCTATTTCAGCACAAATCTACCCCAATGGTAAATATCCCAGTTTTCATGTCAAGTTGTATTTTTATTTTTAGTGTAGTAGAGAGTTTGGATTTTTACCAGTCCTTCAGAATGTGTCAGAAATATTTCATCTTGCAATTCTCATTGCTCGTGTTCAGGAGAGGAAGCAAGGTGAAAAAATCCTGCCTAAGTCAGATCTATCAATTTTATTTTCAGTCATTTTATTGCAGATGGATATACAACCTGAGTTACAGAAAAATGAGTCAAAATCTGTTTCCTGCAATTATGGTCATGAGTTTAAAATGAGATAATAAAAAACCTACTGACATTTTCCCAGCCCTATAGCTCTTGCTTTTTCAACTATATTATTATAGATATAAAGAAACAGTTTTAATCAGAATAGAAACTAACCATCAAAAAATAATAAAGAGCTTTCAGCTCTAGGGTCTTCCTGAGGCCAAGAAGAAAATATATACCTAGTTCAGTACACAGACGAGACTCCATTCATTTATTCCCTTGCCTAAGGATAACCCAGAAGCCAAAATATCTGTTCCTCTTTCTGATTCATAACATTGAAATATAAATAATTTCAAGGTTATCTTGAAATTATACAAGATATTTTCATAACAACTGGAAAGTAGACTAGCAGACTGAGGATTAAGCAAAAGCATAGCAGCAAGAAAAAAAAAATAATAGTGATGAGTTTGGCATTAAGAAATGCCAGAGAAATCTGGTTTTGTTGCTGCAAGTCTGTTTTCTAGACTACTGATGAGCCACTGAACACTGGCCATCTCCCTGTTTACAGCCTTTCTAGGCTTGGTAAAACACTTCATCTCAAGCTCTACAAGGAATAATGTATTTGAGAACAGATTCTTTACATATGTTAAACAAAGCCTTATTTTATGTTATAATTAATTCAGTGCTCTCAAACATGTAAATATAATTTCCCCTAGTGTAACATCAAGATGCTCAGTGCCAGTAAAATCCTTCTGGCATGAAAAACATAAGTTATTATTCCTTCATGTTACTGTAATAACTCTTGAGCCAGATTTTTGAGGGTATTTAGATGCCAAAAAGCTGCAAACAGAGGCCTAGTGGGATTTTCAAAATATCAGAGCAACCTGGGCACCCGGCTCCTTTGGAAATCAATTTCTGGCTTTGAACCTCATGCAAAGAGATTCTTCTCTATCTAGCAAACACAGTATAATATCTTGAAAAGGTCTCTGCCAATGATGCCATTTTATTAAACATACCTTCTAAAATTAACAGGATTTCCATATCCCAGATGAGTGAATAATCTACTCTCCTACAACATTACATTATAATATTTTTGACAGTAACACAGGAAATAGAATATGCATTAGGGAGAGAGCAAATATAGTGGAAAAAAGCATGTCTCTCATGGCAAAGGCAAAATATCCTCTTATCTGAGTCACCACACCACACATAATGCCTTACTCTCCACCACACATGATTAGTGGCCCAAAACCAGCAAAACTTTCAGAAGTTTTTCCATCTCAGTGCAGTCTCCTGGATTTCAGAGTAGTTCACATCCCTAGAGGGAAATCCAGAACAAATTTCCATGTTCTGATGTTCTTGCTGTGGATCAGTTTTGTGCACTATCAAAGACATGGATTAAGAACGAGATGTACACAAATGTTGATGAGCATTTAAAGAAAGGTCGTTCATCACTTGTGATGTCTGTGCCAAGAGCAGCATGCCAAGCAGTTCTCAAGCAGTGTGTAGTACAGAGCTCAGTCTGAAGCCCAGAGTATTGATCTGGCTTCCTGGGGAGGAAAAGTGCAGGAACGCACTATTTCTGGAAAGCATAGGTCAGGTCCTCTGAATTTTAGTATTCACACATGCTTTCACTGCACCATCATAATTATTGTCAGAAAGTCTTTTAGTGCCCTGCTTTCATGTGAACTGTGTTGTAAATATTTTATAAAATGTACTTGCCCATAGCTTTCCTGTGAAGAATGGAGTGAAAGGTGCTTTTAAATACACGACTGCAGTATGCTAACCTTCAGAGAAAGCATCTCAAGCAACATCAACAAAAACTAGAGAAGTGATTGTTTCAATACCTTTTTTGATTTTGCATAGGCTTAACAGCCTTACAGGTAGTATTGTTTCAAGAGGATTAATTTTTATTAGCTTTTTCATTTAAATGTTCTTGATAATTCAGCATTTTCTGATGAACAATTTAATGGAAATTTTAAAATCCTTCTGATATTTTTTCGGCCAGATATTACCACAATTTTGCTTTTGTTTAAATTCCAGCTTTCTTGGCTGTTAACCATTCCCTTTGCTGATGATACTTGGCCTACCAATCTCTCAATGCCTAAAAATAATAGGGCAGGTGTTTTTTCCTGACCTAGTAAAAATGTTGTGGAATACAGTAATTTTTTAAAAATTAAGTTAAACTTTTCTATATTTGTACCACTTAACCAGTGCACAAACCTGAACAATGCACATCTACAAAACCAGAAAATATTTAAGAGCCTTTTTGTGAAGTTTTTTTTCTCTTATAAACAAGTATAGGCTTTGTTTTCATCTTTTTATTTATATGTTTTATTTCAATCTTCCACTTCACTTGTCACCAGGGAGCTATATGGACTCATGAAGGCCTCGAGGTTCTGTCCTTAATTCAACATTATGTGGGAAGTTATCATTATTGTGCAGTAGGTAATTAACAATCTTAACAATAGCTTACAATTCCATGTGACAAAAAGCATCCGTACCTGGAATTCCTGAACATGGCTACCTGCATCAGCAAACCTTGTTTGAATACGTTTCATGAATCTATTCCTTGAGATGCTATCTTTTCCACATACAGTAATACATAAGTTCGTACAAAATGAGCATGGCAAATCAATCTGTCTAGCCTACAAAACAAAGAAACAGAACATCATGCTGTTACATTTGACTCCAGTGTTTTGAATAAACGTACTGTTAGTATAGATAAGGAAATGTTGAAAAACATATTCTGGAAATCTTTGGATACATTTAAAAATCAATTATCCCTCAACCTCCTCGGTGTTTATGTTCTTTGAACTACTAGAATATTTTCAGGGGGCAACTTAAAAGTATACGTGCTTGAGTTACATCAAAGATGATAAACTCCATAAAATACCCCCATGACCAAGAATTTCTAAAAGCCAATGAACTGATAATATGCTTTGAGTGTGCTTACTTGGCTGTAGCACATTATTTGGCATGTAAGATAAAGTACTCTTAGAGAGGACACAAAAATTTGTGGTTGCTATCATCAAATGTACATTTCTGACATATATGATTGGAGCAGCTGTTTACTACCTTTTTCTTTCCTCCTCACCCCAAGCTGAAAATGAAAACTTGAATAAAAGAATGTATTTAGCAACATATCTCAAAAACTGCCCATGTAAAAATCATACCAAGAGCTGACAGCTTCTTTAACTGATTTGACACGCAGAAGGGATTTGTTCCTCTAAGCCCTTTCTGAAGAAACTAGGGAAGAGCACCATCACAATGCTGAATAATTAAACAGAGCAATAAGGTTCCACCTTACAGCATGGGAAAACATAATTGGTGACAAAGTCTGGCAGGAGCTACTTCCTACACACATCAATATGCCTATATTCCCTGGAAACTATTATTTTCACTCTTCTTACAGTCTCTCTGTTCAGCAACAAGGCTTACAATTGCTCTCTTTGGCTACTCCACTAATGGTAGCTGCTGCTCTGTGTTGTGATTGTTATTGGACTGTTTTTTGATTTTCTTGTGCTCGTGCATCAATGCTTTTCTTTATATTGTAGTCTCATGAGAGCCTTGTGAACTTCTCAGCAACAAGCAAAGAGGGATTATCTGCATAATCCCATCAATATACATGGTCAGGCAGGTCCTTTGACAGTTATGCATCTCTTCCAAACACAGTTTACAAAGGTAGACGTCTCTGTATATTGAGCACCATTCATTTAGACTCTCACATTCATCTCATTGCCAGTATTAAGGACATTTTTGTTAATTAACAAATACTAAATAACCTTTCAGACATGAGGAGCTACACAAATAGTGTTCCATGGCCTATATTTAGGCAGTTGAAAAGATTATTTCTTTCAACGATGACCAAATAACATTCCTGTGAACATTTCAGAAGCTTCTTATATAGAAAGATAATAACAGAAATTAATGCACCGTTGCATAAATATTCTTATCCTGCCACCTTCATTCTCATAAAGAATCCTTATTTCCTCCCCCACTCCTCTAGTAGGACACTGCTAATATAATAGCTAAATTGATCATGTATCTTCTTTTAATTAGTTGTTACGGTAGTTACTAGATGGTAGAATTGATGCATCTTGTAGTCACACTGCAAATGCAGTTCTAGACCTATTTACGTTACAGAACATACAAACAGCAGCATGTGAGATTTATGCCTTCTATACTAGCAGATAGTAAAGCACGATGAATTTAATGAATATAGAGGTACATAAGCCAATATAACAAAAAATAAGAAAGGCTATTACCATGTTTCACTTAAAGCTTTCAACTCTACACTCAATTTTCAGTAGTACAGGAAACCTCCTTTGGCTTGCAGTTCACACATCATCAAGCTGAGGAGATAATCAGATCAGGTAATATTAAAGAGAGGAGTAAATAAGAGTAAGTACCGTAGATAACGTTGTTGCAGTGAGAAGAAAAACTTACGAATAATATTATGCAGATGTCCCTTTGTCTTCTCAAAAGTTTATGCAAATCACACCAAAATAAGGAAGTTTATCTCACTTTCTGAGCAAAAACAACGGGTAATGGCTAACGGCACAGTCAGTCCTGACAGATCTCCTCCTGCACACTCCGCTGAAATCAGCTGTAGAAAATATCGGAGCCAGCATCAGAGAAGCTGAAGGAACTGCAGATGAGGATTACACATATCTTTCTGTGATCTCCAGAGAGAAAATCAAACAGATGTTCATCCGAGTGACATGTTGTGAATTTTGCAGGTGAAGGAAAAATCAATTAAAAACATTTTTTATTCTAGAAATTTGAGCTGAAGGAAGCAGAGTGGAATGGGGCAGAATTCTCACCTTTTTGATTTATTGAAGTTCTGAGTTCCACTAATGCAGAACTAATTACAGCAGAAGTAACCAAGCTGGGTGATTAATTGTTTGCTTTATCCAGCTGGACTTTTTTAAACCAAAACCACTCTTGACACAGTTTCTACAAAAGCATTCTTTCCATTTCTTACTGACTGTACCTATAATTTGGCAGCTGCCTAGAGTATCAGAACATACTTAAACATTTTTTTATTTTACAGTGTGGATTTGATGGCTTCACCTTTCACTACAATGAAAGCTAATTTTTTTCAACTCCATAAAAAATTACTTCTCAAAGCCACTTACAATTCCTTTGCCAGGCTATCTTAGAATTTGTTCTCTCATTTCAGCTTGCAGAAAATTCAATATTAAATTAAAGTTGCCATAGCCCCTATAAGTTCTGTCCCAGTGTATCATTGCATGCTTACTTAGCTGTGAGCATACACTGATCAATCTTTACAAGAAAACCACACTCTCCCTAGATATTTTTAGGGAGACAGACTTTAGACATCTTTCTAACTCCTTAAATCACAGACATAAATCTTATGCCATTATTTTATGATGTACATCTGTTTATTAGGAAATTGCTAAAGTTTTGACACGTTTTTATACTAGTCAAAGAGACAGTATAATTCCACCTAATTGAAGTATTTGTATTACTCTTTCACATATATCACTGCTGAGAGGATTCCATTTTAAGAAATCAAAGCTAATTTCCTGCTATGTGAAAAGTCAGACTCAATATACTATCACATAAGTATGAATGGAGCTGGTATTAAATAGTTAAGTGACAGATCAGAAGACCACACTATACTAAAGAACCTTCTGTGAGAAATCGTCAATGTTTTTCTTCCAGTAAGTTTTCCTACATCCATGTGGTTTCCTATGCTAAACTAATTATTATCATATATTATGAAGCATGACAGCACAAAGGATGTAAGGCAGGTAAATCTATTTTCGAATGCTGTTCTGTTACAAAAATTTACTAAAAATGTACTAAAATACATGCTATTTATCATTTAAAGACCTTTTAATTTAGTCGCTTTGCACTTCGTACTGTTATTAAGGACATAATTCAATATCACAGTTTTCTTTTGCTGTTGGCAGATCATTATGAGGTTTACTATGCACTAGAATTCAAAATGTCATGAATACAAGCATAATACACAGACAAATTTAGCCTCTGTTTTGTTTAATTTTGCTGAAATATGTGGAATTACAAAGATGTAAAATCAGGCCAAGAGAAAGGCCTAAATGCTGAGACTGTGCTAATGGTTATAGACAGCCGGTACCAGTTGATGCCAAAAATTATCATGTAGCCAAGAACAATTATTTTTGACAAATTTACTACATATACGTTTTCAAAACCCAGCCAGCCCTTTTCCAACTATTCTAGGCTGCTCTTTTACATGGTCGATTCAAACACCATAGAAGTGATACCAATCTATCACCCAGTTTTCGCTGTCCAAAGCAAAGGAGTCAAGCAGGGGAATTTGGAAAAAGTCTCCTGTATGTTTTGGTACTTCAGCCAGATGACTGCTTAACTTAAGTGACGCACTGATGAAAATACTGCTTTTTTTCTCTCTTACAGTCTTACCTACCAATCGGTGCTGTGCAGACTCATTGCACGGAACACCTGAATATCTCAACATAAGATGCACAGCACTTGCACAATAACCTTCAAAGACCGAGGAAGCCATGGGTATAATAACATGCAGAGATTACAGATTTGACAGCTGTAAGTGAATGTGTATCAAAATCATGTCACAAAGAAAAGGTCTGCAGAGGAAGACACTTCAACAGCAGTGAACTAAGATTAAAATAACGATGTAAGATGTAGTCGTGGTTTTAAACGTAAAGAAAAGTAGTCCAAGACATCTTTTATGCTATAAGTAAGAAAAAGATTATGTAAGCAAAATGGGACATGATGTAGAAAGTATATATACAGATTTAACTAAAGAATTCTAAGTCATGTATATAAGCATCAAAATCACTGAACATTGATAAAATAATATTTTGCTAACTATAGGGTTTTGTATCTCCAGAAAATCTGCATAGCCCATTATCTTGTGTAGGCATCTAATAAGGTACAAAATGTGTCATGTTGCACAACCTGCAGAAGGAATATCTATCAGTAGATCCAGAAAATGATCTGTCACAAGTAATTATATATAGCGTATATCTTTCCCTTTATGCAGACTCAATGGGTTCCTGTTACTTATTCAACTGATATGTAGGTTATGTGAGTTAAAAATATCTCCTTAATCCTTTCCTGCATATTGTACAGGTGTTAAAAACTCAAGGCAGGGGACACAACTGTGGGTGACTGTGCTCAGCTTAGAGGGCTGAAAGAAAAGGTTCAGACTAACTTTGCAACAGCATGATGAAAGGAAAATGAATGCAAATATTTCTCAATGAATACTGATAGAGTAGTTAAAGTAACTACTTAAATTAGACTGCGGTTATCAATACAGGGGATAATGTAATAGAGAGCAGCCTCAGAGAGAGGGACTTGGGGGTGTTGGTGGATGAAGAGCTGGACATGAGCCACAAATGCATGCTTCCAGCCCGGAAGGGCAATTGCATCCTGGGCTACATCAAAAGAAAAGTGGCCAGCAGGTCCAGAGAGGTGATTCTGCCCCTGTGCTCTGGTGAGACCTCACCTGGTGTACTGCATTGAGCTCTGGAGCCCTTAACACAAGAAAAATGTGGACTTGTTTGAGCAGGTCCGAAGAAAGGCCACAAAAATGATCAAAGGGCTGGAGCACCTCTCCTATGAGGACAGGCTGAGAGAGTTGGGGTTTTTCAGCCTGGAGAAGAGAATACTCTGGGGAGGCCTTATAGTGGCCTTCCAGTGCTTAAAGTGGGCCTATAGGAAAGCTGGGGAGGAACTGTTCACAAGGGCATGTAGCGACAGGATGAGGGGCAATTGTTTTAAACTAGAGCAGGACAGATTTAGATTAGATGTTATAAAAAAGTTCTTTTCAATGAGGGTGGTGAAACACTGGCACAGGTTGCCCAGAATGGTGGTGGAGGCTCCATCCCTGCAGCCGTTCAAGGTCAGGCTTGATGGGGCTCTGAGCAACCCAATTTAAAGATGTCACAGCTCACTGCAGAACGGGTAGACTAGGTGACCTTTTAAGTTCCCTTCCAGACCAACACATTCTATAACTGTTTCGGAGAGCGAATAAAAAATTTCACATTTGAGGGAGAGACTATTGGAGGAACTTTGCTGCAGTGAGTAGAGAAAGATGGTTCTATCATGAGAATGGTTTCTGACGAAGGATTTAGTGATGGTGAGTATGTAGGCATATATCAAGGGCATATGATACAGGCCATTAACAAATATCCTAAATAGCCATTCTCAGGTGGACACTGTCAAAGTTAAAAGGTATCAAAAATATTGCTAGAGCACTTGCATTTAGTCATATATTATATATATACAGACTATACACACACACATAATTTCTGTTCTCTTTACTTCCACATAAAATTATTTTTCCAAAATATTAAAGTTGCAGTTCTAACAGACATAGCTGGGGCAAACCCTCTTTATCTTTAGGAACCATTTCTATATATTCTCTTCACCACTCATTGGTCAAAACCAACAGACAACAAAAAAAGAAACCCACCATCCTTTGAGGTGAGGCACGTGGCCATGGCATGCACGCCCTCTGCAGAAAACCACCACAGGATCGCCTCATGCTACCTCCACAGCTGTGCTACCCACAAGCACGCTACAGCACAAATACTGGTGTAAACAAATGACGGTACAACACAGAAGGGTGAATGTGAGGGCTAGAAATTGAGAATAACTGTTTTAAAGAACTACATGGGAAAGAAAAAGTAACTGAGAGTACATCTTCAGTCATACTGAAGTTTGTATTCATAAGACGTTCTCAAGGCTATTTCACATTGCTTGGCAGAGCAATTTAGCAGATTCACATAGAAAAAATGATTAGGAAAATAATGGAGCATTAAATGCATAAAACTAAACTACTCTAAACATGTAGTATATAACAGATGGAGTTACAATTTGTTACCATCTTGTTGATCACAACTCAATGCTATACATTTTACAGAATCACAGAATGTCAGGGGTTGGAAGGGACCTCAAAAGATCATTTAGTTCAGCTCCCCCACCAGAGCAGGATCACCTAAAGTAGATCGCACAGGTACATGTCCAGGCGGGTTTTGAATGTCTCTAGAGAAGGAGACTCCAAACCTCCCTGGGCAGCCTGTGCCAGGGCTCTGTCACCCTCACAGTGAAAAGGTTTTTCCTAAGATTTTTGTGGAACCTCCTGTGTTCCAGCTCGCACCCATTGCCCCTTGTCCTGTCATTGGACATCACTGAGAAGAGCCTGGCTCCGTCCTCCTGACACTCCCCTTTGACATATTCATAAACATTTATGAGGTCACCCCTCAGCCTCCTCTTCTCCAAACTGAAGAGACCCAGCTCCTTCAGCTTCTCCTTATTTGACATGAGAACTTACAACTTAGCCTCTCTGTAAAATGTCTGGGCCAAAAGAATTCAACTACTACATCTGACTGTAAACCACCTAGGAAAACTTGAAAAACTTTTCTCTTGCAAAGCCTGAGGAAACCGAGGTTATGAAAATCAGTGGAGAAGACATTTACTTAACATGATGGTAGAATAAGTTGCTTTATGATTTGCTTTTAGAAAAGGCTATATATCCTCCTCAGCCTTCTCCAGGGCAAGTAAGAAAGATTTGGGCAATACATTAAAACAGTAGTTGATCAGGTTTTCTTTTAAATTTGAGAATATTTTCTCACTGCAGCAATCACTGAATGTCTGTCTTGTTGTTTTCTTTCCTGAGAAGCCACATTTTACAGGCATTCATTTAAATGGATATGTTAAAAAAAAATCTTCTTAAAATTGCTCAGGCACTATAAACAAACTGGGTACACCTAAACAGTTATATATCACTTCTCAGAATAATTCATGCTGAATATGCCATAAAAGTAGTCCATACTCTCCCTGTTCCTGCCATATATGTAAACTTAAGTGGCATTCTCAGTGCTCTTCACATTTTTTATATTCACAAGTGACTGGAAGCTCCAAACTTGTTCACTTTCCATTTACATCACTGCTTCTCAAACTTTTTCAGCTATGAGAACATGTAATAGCTTTCCAGTGCAGTCCTAGCACTCAAATATAGCAGTGTTAAGCCCTATACATTTAAGAAACTCTAAATCTATTGTGCAAATTATTAAGGAGCAGCCCTGTTACCCTCGGATATAATTATCTGGCCCCACAGTTTTTTGAGATACTGTATGCCTGAAATACAAACCTCAGCCCATATGTATGCAAACCTTGACCCAAGGAGCCACTTTTATTCCCACTCTAAAAACAGGGGAATATCCAAAACAATGTCAACCTGAAATCAAGGGCAATGCTTCTGCAGGATCTGATACGGTAAGGTTAGGACTACACAGGCCAAATTTAGTGCTTTTAACATGATTTTACCTCCTGGACCAGGATATTTTGGGCAATAAACATTTATTTTTGCATGTTAATCAAATAAGATGGTGTTTTAAATAAAAACTATAGCTATAGCTGAAAGACCAAAGAAAGAATAAAAAGGGGTTGAGGTAGGTTCAGAATATTAGAGTTCAATTTTTAAGTTCAAATATTTACTGAGAAGAGGTGTTCAATATGGCTACAAACAAGGGTAGTAAGAATAACCTTGGACTTAGAGTAGCTAAGATAAGAAAGTCTAAATTTGAGATAAGGGCTAGGGTTCACATCAACAAGGTCAGATACTGTATACTGTATACTACAAGACTAGATTTAGCCTGGGCGAGCAGCCTCAATTTATTATAGGTGATACAATATATCCATACCAATGATCAGGTTAGGAAAATTATTAGGGTTTAGGGAAACAGAACTTATTTGGCTTGTTTTAGACTGAGTCTAGAAACAAGAAAATTGAGCACTGACACTAGCAAGAGTCTTAAACCTGTGCTTGGATTTTGGCTAAGAGGAATAAATTTGCAGCATTAATCAACAGGTTATATCTTCAGAGTTCAGTAGAGCTAAGAGCTGAATTCAATAGGATTCTGTGGTCTAAAAGTACTACTTGGCTAGCAATTCTGTTCACGGGGACAATATTAGGGTAACATCTGCCAGGACTGCTGAGATTATTGCTCACATTGCCAAATGGGCTTATGACTAATTAATTCCTGTGCAAATAAACGTTCCTGTTTGTATAAGTGTGTTCAGTGTGGGTAGGCAACAGCTGTGTTTGGGCTAACAGTGTCTGACAAACTGGAGTCAGACCTGACTCAAAGAAGCCACCTGGCTTGGTTTTGTGGTCACACAAGCAATAATTTCCCTCTGCAGAACTAACAGCTCAGCTTTTGCACTTCTCTGTTTAATCTAATTCTAACCTGTTTTCTCATCCTGTGAAGTGACCCTGTTAGGCCTCAAATTAACTATAGTTCTTGAGCAAATTAGTGCATTCATGTTGGCAAGTGCTGTATACTGAATGAAGAGGACCACATATGGTGTAAGAATGCAAGCAGGTAAAAGAAAAGCTTTAAGTTTGTTTGCTGAAAAAATTTTGAAAGAAATTTGTTTGATGGGAAAAGGCACAATGTTTTCCATTAAATGAAACCAGAACGTTTTTCTGTGACTGAAATTGTTCATTCAACCAAAAATTAAACTCCTCTTATCAGTTATCCAAAAATAACCACCTTCAGTTCAGGTTGAAGCCAGGCAACATAATGCAATTTCAGAATACTTGTTTTCTTAATTCCTTATTTTATTTTCAAATTTAGGAAGTAAAAGAACAGTGGATCTTAAAGCATTTAGTCCATTTCCAGATTTTTCCTCTCCTAGAACCTTTTTTTTTGAGATTTTCCTGTGACACATCATTGTTTGCTTTGCTCTGCAGAAGCTAGTGTTATTATGTAGTAAGAAATCACTAAAAAGAAACGTCTCCATTCTGCAAAAGGTCATTAAAAGACAAGTCAACATAGAAGTCTCTGTCTTAATTAAAGATCTTAGAGGTAACATTGTGAATTTAACAGAACAGTAGCACTGCTGAAGAAACAGTAGTTAAATACAATGCCAATAAGGATATGACCCCACTGCATATTTCATCTCATTCTGCTGGTGACATTAACCAGTTTAGCTAAGTTTTGTAAACACTGAGTCCTGAATAGACCTAAGCAACATGAACCTCAGAACAACTAATTCCATGTATTATATGTTGGATCTCTGGCTTTTGCTAGATTTTCATAACTGGACTGAACAGCGTTGGGGGAGGGAATTGTTTGTGGTTTGTTTTTTTGAACATATGGAAAAGGTCACACTATAATGACTCTTAGACACTTACAACTTAAACACCTATGAATCTCTAGCTGAAGCCTTCAAGAAAAGGAGGCTAAGATGGAGTACTGTGATTTCTACACTGAGTAGTTTCCATTTTCATTCGTGGTTTAATGCTGACTACTGGATTATTTCTGCTTCAGCTAGTATAACCGTAACTCGAATAGGTAACAAAAACCTCTTGGAGTTCTAATAAGAGATTCACTTAAGATTTTCAGAAGTCTAAATAAGGTGCCCTTTAGTCTGCAACTGGTGCAGAAAAAAATGTGCTTTTTACCTGCATACTGGTGTGTACACACGTGTATGCAGATTTCACTTCTACGAACATTGAAAACATTGTCTGTATCAGGTAGGTCAAAAGGTCAAAGTCAAACACACTGATGATTCAGTTGGTACTACTTTATTGAAGACAGCAGTCCTATATCAGCAAAGATTCAAGACGGCAAGTTTTTCTTGAAGGATTTGGAGGTGGAGGGGATATGTTAATCTAGGACAGATTTTATTTCTATCCAACTATTTATTACTATACTATCCAAAATAACTTGCACAATACCTGTACATATCCCATGTTTAAGACACTACAATTAAATTTCAGTCTCATACGACTTGTGTGTCACAGAAATGTTGGTATTATCCATATACATTTAATGTCTTCCTTCACGGGATTTGTTCTAAAGGTAAATTCTTCTGGAGCTAATCTCATACTTTTTAACTGAAGCTTATAAGCCAAGTCATTCTGTCTATAAGATAGAAATAAATCAAGCAAAATCCTTTTTCATTAAGCCAGGTTCCAGTGTCAGATCTAGCAATATTTTATCCAGCAGATGTTTGAACAGTAAACTGCAATGGAGGAAGACAGGGAGGTTGGATTAAATGATCTCTAAGGTCCCTTCCAGCCTAGGCCATTCTATGATTCTAAGAATTGTTCAGTGAATGATTTGGATCAATTACTCGATCCACAAAAGGATGATGTTCCTACATGAGGGCAATTGTGTGCTAAGAACAGCTCGGCTACATTCCCACATTTTTGCTATCACTGGTATTTGTGCAAAAAGGAAAGAATGTCAAATATTCAAACTGTTCACCTTAGAAAGGAATGTGAACTACTGCCCCTGACTGAGAACACATTCCCTGTTTCCCCTAAACACAAACTCACTCTCAAGAAAAAGTAGTCCTTTCAAAAAAACTCAAAAATTGTCTTTGGCTCATTGTTAAGATAGAAATTTCTTTCAAGGTTTAGGCCATTTTCAGAGATAGTTTGATAGACACTAAGGTATTGTTCCCAATATACCATTGACACACTTGTTTGAACTTGACTTAACCAAAGCATGAAAGTGTACACGGAATGTCTGTGTTCAATATCATTATTCCCAACCCTCTAACTCAGAAATCACTGTTTAATCAATCCAAAAGCAGAGAGAAAATCCATTAGGTATACAATCAATGGCTGTATATCATCTTCAAATAAAGCCTTCTTTTAAGACCTTATTTCAAACTGAACAAACATAAAGTCCTGAAATGATATCATCAGCAAACATCTATTCACCAGAAAGTATATCAAAGCCAGAATTTGGCATGTCATAATATAGTTTCTATTACAAGGTGATGTACACACATTGATACTATCAGCCCTGGCAGACAAATGAGAAGGTGAAACTGAGCACTTTAATATGTCTCTCCCTTTCATATGCTTATTGCAATAAAGAGCAGATTCTGAAAACACCTTCTAGACTTTTTGGTTATGAAGGTATAGTGAGAGGCTGTTGCACACCTGTACAGAGCAGAGCTCTGATATTGTATTCCTTGTATTTCCACTGCCAACAAATAGAGGAAAATTAAGAATTCTGTCTTTTTTAATTATGACTTACTTAAATCATGTGAATAGCATTTAATCAGAATGTGAAGATTCCCCAATAAAAAGCAAAATACAACACTGTATTTCAAAAACGTGGCATTACTCTACTATTGTCTTCTACATAGACCTCGCCAGGGTAAACTAACAGTCAGCTACCATGTTAAGGCACCTTGATACCAAGTTTGGAGAAATAATACTATCCTGTATCTTGTCATTAATCTTCATTGTGTGTGGTTTTTTTATCCACAGACCTCAAAACAAACCAATGAACTGACAACTACCTGACAGCTGTGAATGTCTCCTGCATGAATGTATACTGTGGGATAGATTCTTATCTTGGTTACAGCAGTAACAATAAAAGATCTCCTAGTAAACATTAACATAAAAGCCCAACTATTTACAGTAAAATTATAGATAGAATCTGTGTTGATAGGAGAGAAAATAAAACACTAATTTTGTATGTGTAAATATTCACAATTTTACACTTAATAAATTAACCATCCAGTAAAATAAATGAAAAAACTATCGCATTCCTTTCTAAGTAACAAAAAATACTACTCAATTTTTTTTAACCCAGTTTTAATGGTTCTGGTTCAGTAATGCATTTACTACTTGATTTTATATATACATGGGGTGACTTAATTATTTTGAGTCTAAAAATCTGGCAAAGTCTTCTTTTAGGAAGTGATTTTCATTGTCAAAAAGAGTGGAAGAGATTACCTATGTTCATCTTCCTTGCATTAAAGTACCTGCTTTCCATCTCTGTTCTGAGCTCTAATGATTCAATGTAGTTGTTAAGTACACCCCCTTATGGTCTGTTACAACATGGCATTATAATACTTTGTATTTCTCTTGATTAAATGCTAGCATCTCACATGTACCATGTATATAACAGTCAAGTTAGGCTTATAGCATTGCAAATCATCTTAGAAATTGTTTCACTGAATAAATCTGTGATAACAGATATTTGCAGATTGTCTGCAGCTGCAGATGACCATTCATTGTTTTGCTTTGAAATGTGTATTTGATCACCATTATTAAAATCTCCGAATATATAGAACAAATACATAGAAAAATAACTGATGAAGTCAGCCCTATCTGACTAGTATTCTGCTCTTATTGGGATTTACTCTGGACTATAAATATATCTGTGCATTATTGACAGGAGATCTGCTATTAAAGCAAATTATTTCAAATTGTGTTTGTTAATCCTGTAAGAAACAAATGTAGGACAGTGAAATGAAATCTCATTAAAACACCATTCAATGAGTTTTCCTGAAGAAGGGAAAAAACTGTCTAGCATGTGTATGTGGCCACTGCCAGCTTCATTCTGCTGCGTTAAAGGGTGAATTTGGTGAGAATAATTTCCACCTATTCTTTCTTCAAATCAGGTAGTCTTTCCAAATAATAATTTCATAATGTACAGAATGTATTTGCAACTTTGTTACGCTACTCTGTCAGAGGAAAGCTTTACTAGTAGTTAGACATTGTATAAGATCAGCTGCGTAGATTAAAAGCTGTTCAATATAAAATGTCTTCCACCATTCTAGAAAACTTCTGCTGTTCCTATTTTTGCCCTAGTGCTCACTGAAAACACACAGGATTTCTCACCTGCTATAACAAACTTTAATACCTTATTCCTTGGTGTGGCTTGTGCTACTGTACATTCCCTGTTCTAGTACGTCCTCATCATGTTCCAGGGACGGGGGAGGAATAAAAATGGTGATATCTTTATCTGAAACATTATTCATACAGTGAAATGCACATCTACCATCAAGTCCCTTCTCTTCAGCTTCAACTCAAAATGTACCAAAAGACATTCATTAGCAGTGATGTGATTTCACCACCCTTGTGCTGTGTCTGTCCAGCAAAGAGCTCTGTCCTCTGGTGAAGTCCTCAGAGTTCAGGTGGTAACTTCAAAGAAATGCAAACACAAGTTTCTCCCGGAAGATCTTGTAATGTTGCACAAAGCATACTAAGGATTAAGATCCTCTCTGTAAATAAACAGCACTTCAGTTGATACAAGTTCTTCTCTGTGAACTTGAACTGAACAGTTCTGGTGTCATTTTGATAAAACAGCTTCTAAAAGGCATCCTTTCTGACAGTACGTTTATCCTTACTTACTCACCTTATAAAAGTGAGTGGGTTTATCTGTGATGGATTTGCAATTTGGATCTCTAAATATAATCAGATTAAGTTTCTGCAGTATATTTTGTGAGAGTGAATGTAAAAATATAAAATATTTAGAATGTTTACAAGAACATTCAAAGTGTGTGAACAGCCCAGTGGATTAGATCCATTGAGGAATTAGGCAAAAACCTACTATGATCCCCATACCAAATAAGCCTCAATACTAACATTCCCATCTAACATTTGATAAATAGTTCCCAGTACTATTTCAATCTCCTCTGGGACTATAAGAGAGAATCTAAAAATCCATTCCCTACAAGCACATTAAATGCTGTGCAAGAATCAAACAGTGAGGGATCAGATCCATTCAAGAAGCTCATTTGATTTAACTTACCAAGTTTCTGGAGTCATCCACAAAACAAATTCTTCTATTAGGTAAAATAATTTACAACTAAGTCTTAAAGAAGGTGGTTATCTTTCTGAAGGAGGGAAAGTTATTCTTGTCAACTTTTCTCCTAAATTCTTCTACTGTTACGAAGCTATCAAGTATCACTGAGAAATTTTATGCGAATTGCTACATTTCAACTTGGCTCTTTCTGAGATGGATTGTCTTTGGTCTACTTTTGTAGGATGGACATTCTAGAATTATTCTATATGCAGTTGCACAGAAATATTTTTAAGTTTCTAAAACTGAAGTTAATAGTAGAAACTAACTGTAAAAGTATTTTCTTATTAATTATAGGTACTAGAGGCAAGGATGTTTGTGTTAGAGAATTAAATGTCATAAATACAAAGGCTCTGTCTTTCAGACAGTTCATTTAATTTCAGATAGTGTGGGAAAACACACAAAGCAGCTTTTCCACAATAGCATCACCTTATTTGTTGAGGTATTTCTAATCTTTCAAGACTGGGACAACACTCCACTCCCACAGGCAGTTTGCAATCTGAAGGCAAACTGACAGAAACCCAGGAAAAAAGGGGAAGCAGAAAGGCAATTTTTATGAATATATTCCCCCACATCAAACAGAGTAGTCTTTTTTCAGCCAGCTTTCTATCAGCAGCACACTGGAGGACAATCTCTCAGCCAGCCAGCCAAAGTTAACCACAATATGCCTCCTAGAATATTCCTCACCCTCTCAGCAATTCATAATCACACTTGTGCGGCAGTGATGTGTTTCAGCCCACTTTTGTTTCAGAGAGCCTCTTGACAAGCAAGTTTCCTGGGATACGGGTAAGAAATCTGAAGGGGACTACTCTAAGAAAACCCCCACAAAAGTATCACATTCTTATGGCCTTGCTCTCCTGCTGTTCTGCTCTTACACTGTTGACTCTTGGGGTTATGCATGCTGTAAGAGAGACAGCAAGAACTAAGAGAGCTGAGTGCAATTTATCTACTGTGGGAATGAGAAGGAAAATGAAAACAAATTATTTATAGTACCATGCATTTCCTGAGTTTGGTCTATCCAAAGCAGAATCTCTATTGAGTCCTCTATGCAAAGCACTTCTCAGCACTTAAGTCTTCCAATACCTCAGTTTTGCACTGCTTTGACCTGCATTTATATATCAAGTCTTACTAGATAAAGTTATAGAGGAAAAAAAGTAATATCCCCAGTAAGGAAAGAAAGTGTTTAATGAGTAAGTGACTCTGGGGCTTTCCAGATGTGACCTTAAAGCTACGTAGAAGTTACTGTCCCTTACATGTTAATGAAACAAAACGTGACTCTAGAAGCTGATTGTAAGCACTTTGCAAACTGTCAGTAGAAACCCAAATGCTGGGCTGGCAGGGTAAGCAGCATCGACGGCATCATCTCAGTGATGTGATAGTGACACTGGATCAGTATGCCTCCAGCCCATACTGTGATAGAGTGTTAACCCTAAAAGATAAAATCATTTCTGTGCCTGTAAATCAAACTAAACTAAGGTCAGCCCCTGAAATCAACAGGAGAGGAGTAACAAGCTATAGTTAAGAGCAGTTTTACAGTACATTAATTAATCTGTTAATCAGTTATAAACTAAGGGCTGTTCCATTTCATTTTGCAAATACAGATACATCAGGGCCAGTGTAAGCTCCCATAGCTTTTGAACCCATGTGTGCCAGTCACATGGACAGCACATTAAGTGCTTTGGTTATGAACTGGGGCACAGCTGTCCAAGAGGTGAGAACTGCCAGAAAATGTAATTGTCTGTTGTAGTCTACCAGTAATGAAGAGATGGAAAATTGCAAGCAGAAATAACAGATCAGGCTCTGGACAGAGGAAAAGATGTGGTAAATGAGGCATGGGATGTTATGCAGAATCCGTAGGCTGCAAAAGACTAAAATCATCACCACATCTTCTGATTTGTAACTTCTGACCTCAGAGGATAATCATATCACAGTCAAATCTCATTCCTCTGAAGGTCAGTGGTGATGTTTTTCGTAAATACTTTTTTTTAATGTTTAAGTTCTCATTTCATTTCTTTTTAATAACAAAGGAATGAGGACATGAAGGTTATGCATAAGCAGCTCCCACTGACTTCTCATAAAATACTTGAATCCAAATAGATTTCAATTTGTCAGGAACATAGGTAACATTATCAAGGTCTCATTCACATCATACATCCAATCAACTTTTGAAAACAGGCATGGAATTTTAAGATAGGGATGCTTTAGAGATGGGCTCAAAAACATAAACCAAGCATACAAAAAACTATACCAGAGGACACAATTTTTGTTCCTCATTTTTTCCTCTTTCTCATCTCATATGGTTTATGGTTCTAGAGAAGTGAAGCATTCACTACTGAAGGAAAACAGGAAGCTTCTATTTCCGCTACCACTCAATTTATTGTCTTACAAATCCCACTAATGCAGTGCATGGACAATCTGACTAAAACCATAACTGAGATACTCAGTAGCCAGCTGAATAGTAGACCATCCTCCTTTACATCATCTGATAAAACAGGAGTGTTCTTAGATACATCAACACTACCTATATCAATTACACCAGTCACTGAAGGCATTTTGCAATGAAAAGTCCTGTTCCAAATGAAATTTAGCCAGTGTGTTTAATTCCCATATTGCTTCAAAATGTATTCATCATCCAAGATATATCATTCCCATGACAATGTGATCACAAGGAATCCTGGCATAACAACATTAGACCAGGCAGACAAAATGTCAGCAGTATCAAATTAACAAATATATCATTTCCCCAGAGATCAAGAGAGAAAATCTGAAGGTCAGAAATACAATATTTATAATGCTGTCAGTAGATGGATGCATACTGAATGCCTCATATCTAGATCCTTAAAAAGCTTGAGATGAATGTTTACAACACACAAGAGCAGCTGTTACTGTAGTATTCTCCATTAGGTTGCAGTACACATTGATATTGAGCCCAGCATTTCCTAGAAACAGCAAAAATCTTGAGATATACTTTAACAGTACTGTTTGTCATGCAAGACGCATACAAGCAGCTGTCAGCTACTACCCTCATTCCCTCTACTTCCAAGTAGTACCTCAGAACTGCCCTTTGGTACATCCCATGGCATTATTCATCCTCTCTCTAATTACACTTTGAAGGCCTGGCATTCTTCCAAAAGGCAACATATTTCCTTGGAAATAATCTAATACAATTAGCATGACTTCTGCCTTTGGAAGACAGGAGAGAAGAATAACCTGAAACAACTCCTGATCTAGTTGAGAGGCGTCCCTGCCCACGAGGTTGGATTAAATGATCTCTAAGGTCCCTTCCAGCCTAAGCCATTCTATGATTCCATGAACTTTGTATTGCAGTCAGTTCATAGAGAAACAAGTGATGCTGGCACTGTGCAAACAAAATTTCATGGCTTTCCTTGAGCATCTCCTTGAGGTGCTCTCAAACCGGGACAATGACAATTAGAGTATGACAGTATCACAGTATCCTAGGGATTGGAAGGGACCTCAAAAGATTATCTAAGTCCAATCCCCCTGCCAGAGCAGGAACACCTAGATGATGTTACACAGAAAGGCATCCAGGCGGGTTTTGAATGTCTCCAGAGAAGGAGACTTCACAACCTCCCTGGGCAGCCTGTTCCAGTGTTCTGTCACTCTC
>NW_009712325.1:46885-56421 GCF_000703405.1 Apaloderma vittatum
AGCAGTTCCCTGTCTCTCTTGAGCTGAGGGGCCCAGAACTGGACACAATATTCCAGATGCAGTCTCACCAGGGCAGAGCAGAGGGGCAGGAGGACCTCTCTCAACCTACTAACCACCCCCCTTCTAATACACCCCAGGATGCCATTGGCTTCCTGGCTACGAGGGCACATTGCTGGCTCATGGTCATCCTGCTGTCCACCAGGACCCCCAGGTCCCTTTCCCTTACACTGCCCTCTAACAGGTTGTTCCCCAACCTATATTGGAACAATTAAGTTGGAGATGATAAAGTTATGGAAAAAAAAGTTGACAAAAGCTAGCTTGCAGGAAAAATTGAGAGAATGGACATGACCATACTAAATTCTGTGTTCATCATGTAACAATAAAAGACTCCTCCAGATCTGGTGTAGGGCAGAATCTTTCCCTGAATGTTTTTGTTCCTTCCGCACCTTTCTTTTATCATAAGATCACTTTATCTAGATCTAATTCCACTTAATATCATGCCGATAGAGAAATTTTATGACATTAGTCTTACATAAATGATAAACAAAACCTACAAAAAACAAATAAAAAGGAGCTAGAATAAAAGGTTCTAAAATTGAGCTTGTGTGACTCAAACGAGAAAAGTTTAAAAGTCTTGTCATTTTTTTCTTGATCTTTAAAATTTATTATAATGAACATATCTCTTGAAATATGCTTGAGGTCTTCCCAAATATTGCAGTCAGAATAAAAAAAAAAAAACACAAACACAATCCAAATCTATAGATCTCTCAGCTCTTAAGGCCTTTCTTATTTATTGAGATTTTATCATATTCTCTCTCTGCTGACTGTCAAATAAACTCTGCTCATAAAATTTTATCTGTGTCAGCAGGCTAAGGACACAAGACATGTAAAAGCTCTGTTTATGAGTCTAAAAACCTTGAGAAACATTCTCTATTTATACAGCTCGTCTCCCCACCACCTCCATTTCCCATTTTCTTTACTTTTTGTACCCTTCCACTTCTACAGCCACTGCCTTTCTCAATCTTTCCTATTCAACTCCTAAGACTCCTCTTCCCCTTTTGAATTCCTCCTTCCCTCTGTCTTTATTTAACAGGATCAGAAGTTCTTTTTTCCAACTTCATTTTCAGATCTCTGTTGAGTGGAAGTAGGGAGACGGTCTGCTTAGTTTTGACCCAGACAAGATCTGGATGCTGGCCAACTGACACATATGCTCCACCCAATTCCCTTTTCCATAAAAGTACTTTCACAAACATGCCTCCCTGAAATCTTTGGGCTCCCCAAAACTATCATTTTTTGCTTCCCTCCCTCCATATGTTCCTTTTAGAATAATAAGCAATAAACACCTTGTGCAAACAACTCTGTATCTCAGATCCTATTCCCAGATCTTTCCTCCTTCCTATGACAACTGACTGCAGATTCCCCCAGACTTTCTGCTGGCCTACAGAAAGGTCCCAGATTTTGTGCAGTGCCTGTTATCCCATGCAGTTATTTTCCCTATCCAGTTTTATCTCAATGATTCTAAGTAAACCCAAGAATTAAATGTATCATCTTTGTGGATTCACCTGGTATATGTTTTTTTAACGAAATCTGCACATCAGTAGCACAGAAACACTGTATCATAATACCATACTACAGTGCTGTAACACTGTGCTATCGTACTATACTATACAGTACATACACACTATATGTACTGTGTACACACTATAATACTGGTGATACTATAACAATGGTACACTAATGCTTCATTATTGTTTTCATGGTTCTAAGTTCCCCAGCTCAGTGAGAGCATGGGAGAAACACCATCCTCCTTCTCTAAACCTGCATGTTAAGCAGGAAGAAATAGCTCTTCAAAACAGATGCAACTGTTTGCCGTAACGTACCTTACGTTTCCTGTTAACAACACATCCTAACATCAAATACTTCGGTTGTAACTCTAAAGTCTGTTGTGACTGAAGTTTGCCTGGTTCTAGCCACTGTCAGTTCACTGAACTGAAGTAATACCAGTTCACTGTGGAAAGCAGATGTACCGAAATATCAGAGGCTCTTCCCCAGGTTAAAAGGGCTGTAAAGGAGTACAGCAAAAGCACAGGGCATGGAGGGAATGGCCTCTGTGCCTATATTTCAAAGAAATGAGTGGAATCCATAACGCTTGAAATAAATGCACATCTTTCTCCATTTTTATTTAAATCTAGCCCTTTTGGGGAAGTCATACCGAGGCAGATTTCTTAGAAACATCATTTGGAATCTTCTCTAACTACACTTAGCTGGATTTGGCCAAGTCCATCGCAATGACAGAGAACCCTTGACCTGGGAAGCAGATGCCTCCAAAAATCTACCACTCTGGTTCTTACACTAAATTCATAGCAGTCTTCGACACATACAGGGTCAACTTTTATTGATGCATCAGTACACTCACTGGGAGTTGGACATATTAATTTGACACTTTTCCATTTGTCTTATATCAAGAGTCACATGCATGTTGAAAGACTCCTGGTTAGCTCAGCGGGTTGAGTGCAGTGCTGACAACAATGACAATATCAAGGTCACGGGTTCGATTCCCGCTCGGTCCCCATGTGTTGCCTGATCTAGTCGAGAGGTGGCGTCCCTGCCCATGACAGGAAGGTTGGATTAAATGATCTCTAAGGTCCCTTCCAACCCAGGCCATTCTATGATTCAATACATATCAACGTACAGGCCTCAAAGAAATTAATATTGTTTAACTAAAAATTCATTATGCTAACAAAATGCATCAAAAGAATATAGACAAAACAATTTAAAATAAGCATCAGCTGCACCTTTTCAAATTTAAGCTGCCTAGCAACATTATTTAAACAATAAAGCAAGACACTGAAATAATATAATTTTTCTGTTTTGAAATTTACTCACTAGATTTTAATACATGTAAATGTTGCCAGACAGAAATCTGTTCATACACATTTTTTTGTACTTTATCAGAAGAGTCAACACAAAGACGAATTTCAAAGGAGAGGTTCTATAAAGAAATGCTATAAAATGTAAGTGCAAACTGTACAAGCCAGTAAATGAATCTAGAGGAATAGACAGCCAGTTCTGCCAAGGTGTTCAAAAGAATAAAAATCAAAAAAGTAGCTTAGCTAAACTGCAAAGAATATTGAGTGCTGGAGAAGGATATCACAACCAAGAACTACAGCATCAATTCGAGCCTTCAAAAAAATCAAAGAGAATTTTTAATGAACCATGTCACTTTTGTAGCAGGTTGTGGTTTTATTACTGTTATGTTTTATTGTACTAGTTAAAACCAATAATTTTTTAAAATAAAGAAAATTCAGATTACAAACAAATACCTATGAGAATAAGTACATTTCTGACATATGGTTAGATGTGGGAAATCTCTATAAAACAATAGCTGACCCTGTTACTAGGTTCAAAAAGATCACAATAAAAATAAAAAGTCATAAAAAATATTTTAGAAGGCTAAGTGATAAACACAAAGAGCAATTGTTCATAAGAAAATTATTTGTATGCCATTTATCCAGTCTCTGTGACAAAACAAGCAAACAAAAACCCTAATATTTGGTCATAATTAAAATTCAGCTTAAATTACATGCCCCAGGAATGGGTAAAGAGCAAGTTAAAGAAAGAAGGCATATTTATGCAGCAAACTAGATATAGTGGAAGTGATTTAAAGGTGACAGATTTCAAATCAGGGTACAGCATGGTGCTAACCATTTAAGCAAGTTTTTTTTTTCATCTGAGGTTTGTTTTTCCTGGTTTTTCCCTCTTCCATTTGAGGCTTCTTTGGATCTGGGTCTTTGTGATCACAAGAAGGAAATATATCTCAGAATTACCGTTTAGGGCTGCACAGAGAGAGACTTCAATTAAGTAATGCAAATAGATAGGTTTTGTTCTTTACCATGAGCAGTTAATTATTTTTCAGTAACATAATGTAGATGCCAAAATCCCACAATAAATTTTACATTGACTTGTGAGATTAACTGCTCCAAGAAGCTGTACAAGATTATTGCTCTGTATTACAACTTAAAACAAGTAGTACACAAAAATAACAAATATAACATGCAGTTGGTAGACCTGGAAAGATCCTGTTTACTGCAAAAAAATTTTTAAAAAGCCAACCAAAACCACAACAACAAAAAAAAGAAAACTCACACCACTCAAACCCAACCACCACTAAAACCTGAACAGACATCTACAAAACTAACATGCTCATTTTATAAATTAAAGCTTCCTATGGGTCTCCCTACTATGGTATTAAATAGTAGAAAAAAAGATGGAGAAAAACACCATGACAGAAAACAAGGAGATTTGCAAAGATCCATGAAGTATTTCGGCAGACAGAATTCCCTTTGGTATCTAAAAAACTCCCTAATTGACCTATTTAAATCATAAAAAATAATCTACTTCAGTCACAAAGGAAACACAAGACTCCTGAATTCCAGTTTCATGTCTCTGATAATTGGTTGACATAATAGGAACAAGAGAAAAAAAAGGAAACTACAAGTAAAAAAAACAATAGTATGTTGCCACTGTTAGAGTATGTTACAGTTACACCTCTCAATCCCCACATCTCCTGCAAAACCAGGAAATTTTTTTTGATTCTACCATATTCTAAATTACAATCGAGCTCTGAAATACACCACTACAGAAGTTATGAATTTGGTATTACCATTTTATTATTGTAAGAACAGATGTCAATTTTATACAGCAATGCTGTATTGATTTAAAAGAGAAGTTATTTTGAATACCTTCTTGTTGCACGATTTTTAGAATTTCAATAAGAAGTTCCAAAAAGCAAATGTTGAAAACCAAAAAATAATTTAACAATAAAGGCACATGCCAGAATGCAACTAAACTAAATCATTCTAATCATAGAATTTCTTTCTGCAGACACATTTTTGTAAGAAACTCCTTCCCTTAGTACTTACCTGTTATACTGCCTGGCATAGCCCTCACTCGCAGGTTCATCCAAAGTCCACTCAAGCCACCGTGGCTCCTCAAATATTACTAAGAGAAAAACAGAACAGAATTACAGATCCATACTTGAAGGCAGGGTGGGGAGAAGAAAAAAGGGAATAAATCAGAAATGTGAGAGAAAAATGAAGCATTTAATCAGTCTACACAGAAAAGTCTGTGACAAGGTGTTTAATTTTGCTAGCACTCACAGCAGGATCAGAATATTTATTACTGATAATAAGGTGGATCCGAAATTTAAATAAGAATAGCATAATGAATTTCTCAATATAGATTATGTAAAGAACTAGTCAAAGTATTATCCTTGAACACAGAACTATGAATTCAGTACTTAATGTAGGTCAGTAAAATAACAGTAACTAAAGTGCAAACATCCATCCTTTAAGATGAGGAGGGAAGAACCGTGAACTTCAGAATACTCTCTTCATTTCTCACAAATATACTAAAACAAATGCTCAGCCTCAATATACTTTAAATAGTTTTTAAACTGCAGTGTTAAAGAAACAGACTTGTCAGCGACAAACCCATGTCAAACCAGTTTCATTTCCTTACTCAGTATGACAGCTACCTAGCAGATAAGGGTGCAAAGTATATGTTATCACTAAGGCTTTTGATGGGGTCCCATATAAAAATCATCACACACAAACTAGAGAAACATGACAGAAGTACTGTAACCTGTAAGGCGTCATTTGACTCACGTTGAGAAGATATCTGTGGATCACTTTCAAACTCAAGGAGTATTTCAAGTAGGGTCTCACAGTAATTTGATCTGGTCTTAGTTATATTCAGTATTGTTTTAACAACATGGATGTTGGAAAAACAAGTATAATTTGGAAGTACATTGGGATGTCAGTGAGAGAGAAGCAGTTACCCCAGGACAAAGAATAGTATACTGGGACAAGATTGCCGAACTATTTTTCAGTTAAGATGGAGCCAAACTGAAAAGCGTGCTGAGAATTAAAAGACTACAAAAGACTTTCCTAAATCACTACTTAGGAATAAATGCTAATGAAACTCAGTTTACTTCTGCAGGAAAGAGAAGATGTCCAGGTTCAGCCCTTCTAGTGCTTAGACAGTAAATTATCCTTATGAACAGGCAATTTCTGTTGCACTTTTCAGCAGTGTAACACAGAATTTGAGCTCTTTCTTCTGCTGTGCCACTCAAGGACATGGTCAACTTGATGCCTCCACAAGAACTCAGTTAGAAGAACAGGTTAACAAACTGATTTTGAGGACTGAGTAAGTTTGCTCTGTATTTGATCCTGCCTCTCTGCAGAAGCCCTGTCCCTTCCAGACCTACAATTTATGTTGATTCTGTTGTTATTTTTACTTACTGCCAAATGGAAAAGGAAAAAAAAAGCCCTCCAACAAAACCAATTAACAAATTTTTTTCAAACTTCTAGATAGACAGCTGTAAAGTAAGCTCTCATTTTCTGATGTTCTCTTGTGAACTTATTCAAACTATTACACTATTCCAGCTTTTTACTTTAAGAAAGTTCTCCCCACCCACCATGAATGCCAAGTCTGTCAATCACAGTAAAAACAAAATACATATGGGACAGTTTAAGGAGGAAAAACAGACATGAGAAACTGCTCCTTTAACTCACTTGGAATCAACTCCAACATGTGTGCCTCGCAGAAGAAAAATGAGTGTATGGTAAGTCATGTTTCTTTCATTATTTTTGTTTAAAAAGAGGGGAAAAAAATCACTAACAATTGTTCATATTTTATATACAATGATACTTTATTGAACTGTTTTGCTCAAGTGAATTTTCCCCGAGAGCAGTTTTATATCCAGTAAAATAAGTTGCATGCAGCTGCTATGGGCTTTTGCAAAGCAGAACTTGACTTTGAAAGTTCTGAAATACTATAGCACATCTAGTGCTTATGTTCATGAAAATATATGGTTGCATTTAGTACAAAATGTCAGTGGTATGATCTAGAAAGCAGTTTTTCTACTGTTTCTTAATGATTTCTATGAAATGGCATATAGAGAACTTTCTTTATGAAACTCCAAGGAGCTGTAGCCTGTAAAAACATGCCTCTTAGGTGGCTTGCACATTCAAGACTGTAAAACCAATATTCACTCAATTACATATGGCAATGATATTTAAACTCTGCTTTATATACAAGTTATATATGAGAATGACTTGCTGTTCAGAGGTCATATTACCTAACGTATAACACAGGCACATTAACCAATATCCCTCTGCAATTTGGTAGTTTTACAGTACTAGATGTCATTTTTGCTGAAGGGTTCAGAATAATGAAACATCTTGATATACAGAACTAGATTCCTGCTTTTCTTCGAAGAGTGAAATTGTAAACAGTACTGATGAAAACCATTAATATCTCCAGTGAAATACAAGTTTAAATTACACTCTGCGCATGTACCCAAACATATCTTTAGGTCTGCCAGTGTCTATGCTAGATGAAGAGGCTCCAGGGAATATACAGGAGCAAGTGAGCATGACCTGCTCTGGGCTTATGCTGGTTCTCTTTCAAGTCCCTATAATCTTCTTGAAAGTTATGTGTAGACTCCTGGCCATTTCAAAACAAATAGCATCTGTGCCCATCTTTACCTGGAAGCCTCAACATTCTGCTCAAGGACTTCACCACTGCAGCCCACACAGCCAGCATGTGTTCAAGTGTGCATATATTTACTCAGATTGCGTGAAAGGTGGTACACTGCATAGGCTAGCTAGGAGTAGGAGGGTACCAAATAGAATTGGCAATTAAATCTAGGGTCTTCCTAGCCAAAAATTCTTGAAATAATCCCCTTGAGTGTAGCAGAAAGCAAGTGGAAGTGCATAATAATATTCAGAAATTTTGCTGCACACCATTGAAGAAAGAAAACTAGAGCATTGATCAAGCCAGCATCAACATTTGTGTCAAGACTAGCTGCAGGATTCCAGATGAACATCCCCACATCCCTGTTTTTCTTTTTTTTTGTTGTTGCCATTTTTTATCCAAAACACAACTGGCAAAATAGAACTTGCAAGCTACAGCTCCTGTGGTTCAACCATCTCTGATACGGCCCCTTTGAACATGACCAAACACGACCTTTCCAAACGATCCGTCTCACTCTGTGGAGAGAGTTGAACTGCAGAAGCATTGGCCTCTTGAGAGCACTCTCCCGAGAGCCCAGAATACAAATGACAGCAATGTCAACAGGGCCAATGTTAGGAGAATTAGCCAGAAGTTAGCACTGGGGGAGAGCAGTCAGCGAGAAGACAAGTGGGAAAAGAGGGAGGCATGGGCACAGCAAGGGGCGTGAGCTGGCAGGGCAGAGCTTCAGCTCACACTGTGGGCTACCAAACAGTGTAGGGACATAACAGCAGCGGGCAGCAGGCAGCAAGGAGCAGCTCCCTGCATGCCAGTATTTCTGAAAATGCTAGTGGCCTATAACAGGCAATAGTAGGAAGAGGAGCAGGTACTGTTGGCAGCAGGCTCCGAACTGCAAAATCCTTAAAATCCCATTTATAATCCGCCTTTGAGATGCTCTGAACTAGAACTGTTTACACCTACCCAGTAAAAAGACTCAGACGGTACTGCAAAAACAACAGCATTGCTAGGCTGCACCTTACTCATGTTTCACATCTGACGCCATCTGCTATTTTGTTGTTTCCCCTAAGCAACCATTAAACCTGCAACTCATACATATCTCTCACCCAGCTGCTTCCCACCTCAATCATACGCGAAGACCCTTCCACTGGCACAGTCACTCCTGCACTCAAACTGGGCAAGCGAAATTTCTTAAGGAATTTAATTGAACTTAATTTCTTAAGGAATACATGCACCTCTTCTGGTCTTGCACAGAGTGCAAGAGAGTATCACTTCCTCCCGTTACCCAGGGAGATGCTGCCCCCCTCCCCTTGGAATAATTCACAGCCAACACTATGAAATTCAACATAATTTTTCTTAGCATGCCAGCCAGGCACTTGGAAATTATTCCTGAGGAGGCTAAATTCAAGTTGCAAGGGCTTCTATCTCAATTCTGCATTCCTGAAATTCCAGGAATTGAGTTTTGATGGATTCAGTGCTCAGCAAAGCCACAAGATAGTAAAGAGTTAAGAGTACTCACTGGCAACAACTGACCTGTAAGTCACTCTAACAACAAAAATACATACAGGAAAATTTGAAGGATAGCAGATGAAACATTTCAACTTAGCTAAAATCCATTTTAATCTTCGAACATGTGCCCCAGATTGATTTGGCACTGGGAAATAAAACAGGAAGAGTAATTGGAAAGCAGAATAAAACATTCCTTGGTCTCAAGCCTTTTATGGAAGCCTTCATATTTGGCCTGTTGTTGTGACTCAGAACTGCAGAGCAAAATAATCTAGGTTTGTCTCAGCAGCTGCAGCTGCATCTTTGCAGTTTTATTGCCCATTCTAGAAAGCAACAGCTTTCAAACATTTCCCCCTTGCTTCATTTTAGAATATGCACCCTGTTCCCTTCTCCACTTTAAGAACTGCATATGCCGCTCCTCCCAAACCGCAGTGTGCTCTGTGTTAGAGGTGAAGAGGCAGAGAAAGACTGTGAGTGGGGCAGGAAAGCAGATCCGA
>NW_009712325.1:56452-75642 GCF_000703405.1 Apaloderma vittatum
TGGACAGGAACGCGGTGGGAAAGAGCAGAAGTGCCCATCCTGACCCTTCTCAGCTCTGCTTCCTCTCAACTCTCTGAGTCCCAGCCTCCATTAAAAACATCTGTTTTCCTCTTCTTGTGGCCAAAAAGCGATTCCTGACTGTATCTGCTCAGTCCATTGCCCATCTCCCTCTTTAAGGTGTGTCACAGCTCCAAATTTGGAAATCATTCGTCCTCAAGTTTAAAATGGTTGGAGACTGGGAGAATGCTATTGAAGTCTTACATGTTTGCCCTGTTTCTACAGTTTCCTACATAGCTAGCTTCTGACCACAGTGAGAAAAGATGCTGGGCTGAGTGAGCTTATGTTCTGACTCAGTACAAGCATTTTGTTAGATCTACCTTTTGTAAAGATAATGTAGCACTGCAATGAATGTATTGATAATTTGTTCTTTAGCTGTAATAATAATGGGGCGGGGATAGAATCACACCTCTTTGGTTCATACATTGCCTTGAGAGTAATTGAGTAATTTATTTAAGACCAAAATTATGATGCCTAGACTTAACATGAGGAATGAGATTATATGTTGTGACAATGTGGAAGTAAAAGTTCTGCACATAAGCTTTATTTTTTCTGTCTAAACACCACAGCATACAATGTCAGAACCCACAAGCAAGTCAAATGCAAGCTGAAGACAGATCTGAGCAGCTGAATCGCAGAGGTCGAGTTAGACAAGAGACATCTATTTCTAACTATTTTTGTGTAACAGATATGAAAAATAGTTTCCATATTTAAACCTCTAAGATGCTGATGACAAATTTTATATACTCTGATGTTCAGCAGAATTTGTTTAACTGGTTTCAGTAACAACAGATATTTGCATATGTTGATATAATAACTTACAGTTTCTTGATACTCATAGAAGAATATTGGTACTTCCTAAATCACCCTTTATAGGCGTTCACTTTAAGTGAGCAAACAGGAAAAAAAAGTTGCAAAAAGGACTTCCTCCTAGGATTTCTACAGCAGCTCAGCAAAAAACAGTGAAGCAACACTTCAGAGTTACTCATATAGATCAAGTCTTTCTCACTGGATAGCAACATGGCCACAAAACTGCCGTCTCAAGAGGAGTTCGAGAAGTGGACAGCTTTTCAAGTTGCAGATCTCCTAAGACAGGTACTGAAATGTATATTTAACACTTCAGTCCAGTCTATACTCAGCTAGCAGACACTCTTACTGGATTGCTCTTTGAAAAATAGATATCTTATTGTAAATCTAGCACAGACTTTCAAAAGTACTGAAAATAGCTTTATCAGCAATTGTCACCTCCAAGAACTTACACTACATGAGCTTCTTGGTGCTTTGTTTTTTTAACAGAAATTTAATTTATGGCAGAAGGTGCTAGCTAAGATCTCCTATATTGCAAATCATATGAAAAAGTTTGATCACAGGGATATTTCTTACAAAGAAAAAGGTATTTCATGCTCCAATTTATTTCCTGCCGGGAAGAAATAGTCACTTCACTCAAAGTGGGTCTAGATTTTATATTTGAATATGGCTTTAAAATCTACTGCTTGTCAATAAAGAATCTGCTGTTCATCTTCTCAATACATATGTACTCACAGTAGTTGCTAAATGTTGCTTAGCTTTAAGGTACTTGAGGTGGGTTTTTTTTATTCGCTCTTTTATCTACTTGTGCATTTCCTAGTTCTGCGATATACTTTCTAAGATACAGCAGTTGTACAAAATACTCCAAGCTTGTCTTCGTCATCCTTTCACTGCTTGAAAAATTTCCTGGAAGATCTATAAAATATACCCTCCATGATATATCTTTTTTAATAATAGATTTTTCCTTGTAATTTGCTGAATACCGTGACTTGGGTTTTAGACTTCTATCTGTAACTTACACAATAAAGTCCACTCACTCCATTTTGATATATAGTCTTATTTTACATTCATTTGTGTTTCTTCAGTGCACATTTTTCCTATATACCAACTTTTCTGTCTTT
Source organism: Apaloderma vittatum (assembly GCF_000703405.1). Lineage (NCBI taxonomy): Eukaryota > Metazoa > Chordata > Aves > Trogoniformes > Trogonidae > Apaloderma > Apaloderma vittatum. Next base: position 58,438 of record NW_009712325.1, read on the forward strand.
CGTTCACCGTACTTCTACTGTAGAAGCACCAAGCTTTTCCACTAGCTGCTTTACCCCGGCAGCAAGAATTTATTGTCATCAAGGTTACTCATGCTTTTCAATTAAAGTAAGAGTCTTTTTTCAAGGAAAATAGTGTTATGAAGTGTTTCTGTGAGAGTTTCAGTTGGAGTCACATAAGAAGTAGGCCAAAGTTTAGAATGTTCATTTTGTATTGCTATTTTAATATGTGCATAAATACATACACTTATTCACATACAATTAAAAAGCTGAAACACCAAAACCACTAACAATTTCACAATGCCAGTGTATCACAGGTCAACCATTGTCACCCCACCGAGAAAGCTAAACTGTTCTATGGAATTAATTCATATCACAATGACAATATATCAGCTAAACTGTGAACTTACTACTGTGAACAGCTACTCAGAGGATTAATTAGCTCAAAGCCTTTCAGCTTAAAGGAAATCCAACTAATTAATAAGAGATATAATGATTTTGAAGTACCATACAATTCCACAGCAGAATACAAGACAGAAAATTAATAACAATTGTTCAACAACTCAGAGGCTTCCAGGGAAATTTCAGCATGCCCCCCATAACTCCTGGGATCGTACTTGTTAAGAGAGAGTCTTCCAACTTTATAAAAAGCTGTTAATGCTTACGCTTACACTCACGTCACTGATTAAAGCAGCTAAGTGATCCAATTACTACAGTATAACCAGCATTAAGTGCTTGGCCATGCTGTGTATCAAAGACTAGCACTGGGGAGGAGCAGCCATTTGCCTGTGGCCATCCTGTAAGATTTGATCAGCTCCCGCTACCAGCGCTCCAGAGAGCCTCAGCACCAGGTACTACTGTCTCTTCCAGTCAGCCAAGGGGCTGAGGGCTGTGCTGGATCTTCCCCCATCCTGAGGCTGGGCATACACATGCTTAAACTCTAAAATAACGCTCCTAAGGTTGCAGAAGCAAACACTCCAAGGTGTCAGAACTAGGATTACCTCCATAATATGAATTTTCTCCCTTTTACATAATACATCATGACAGTTTGTAATTGCCTTCTCATGTAGTACCTTTTCCATTCCCCAAAAAAAAATGTCTCTCTTCAATGTAGAGAAATCAGTATGATTGTGCACTGCACTGGGTTCTTACAAGAATTGTAAAGTGCACAAGGACAGGTCTTGCTGAAAAAGAGAGAATGAATTCATGGCAATATTGATTTAATTCTGCCTTGAAATTTCACATTGTGTTACTCCCCCAGCTCTACGTTTTTACCTGAAGCCATGCAAGCCAACCAGAAGAAATTTCCTCATTTCCTGAGCACTTGACTTGAAATTCCAGGCTCTGATTTGCAGAAGTGGTGAGAGGCAAGAGTTGCAAGCACAGTGGCAGCTCTAGCCAGAAGGTAAAAAGGCCAAAATATTTTAGGTTAAGAGAAGGTTTGAATACTATGTGGTATAGGTATACAACACTGCAGAGGAGCAGTGAGCACTGAACAGGACATGATGTATCAAACAGCAGTTCAAGGAAGTCACATCACCTTTTGTGTGTTGCAACTAAGGCTGGGTCTTCTAGAAGAGGTATACTGAGGTTGGTGCCATAATATGTATATATATGTGTACACTGCTTATATACATATGTACAGTGCAATTTTAGAATTTCCCTAACAGTCTTGATGTTTCTGAACCATTTTTGTGTGTTGTAAGTACAGCAGTTACTAGCTAACCATTCTGCAAATTGTTTGCAGCCTCATGAAAGTCATTTTGGATAAAAATTTTCCCTTAACATAAAAGTTACATGCTTGATTAATAACATCACATAAAGCACAAATCCAGCTCATTAGAGCAAATAACTGGAGATAGAGCCAATAAATAGAAATATTATGGCAAAAGCCAAGAACAGAAAGTGTATGCTACCTTGATTCTTTGCCTCTCCACCAACATCAATATAACCAATTGTGCAAACCAGCACATCACACAACCGAATGCTGGTCCAACATCCACAGCAGCCCTCTCCTTTGAGCTGTGATCTATTCTGCATTGCAAATGAGCAGCACTCTCCCAATCATATTTTATACTACGATTTATAAATTTAAGCATGTTAGCTTATAGGCCTAACAAACTGTCTGAGTGTATGTCTGAATATGAAATTAATATTAAAAGAGTCAATAAAATACACTTTGCATGTTATTGTGATAATTTTTAATTATTCTAGAAATAAAGAATATTAGAAAAGCCATGGAAATATTACTATAAGAATAACTTACTTTCACTAATATTTCTGTGTCTCAGTTGCTCATTACTGCAACAGGAATATACAACTAAGCATTATAAATACTAAAATTCATTTCAAGAGTGAAACATTCTTAAATAAAGGATTTCTCCCCCTCCCGCTTTCCGTCCATAACAGTTCTTTGAAACGTCAGGTTAAACCACCTAACACACCGTGAGATTTTAGTACACCTCCAGCCCTGCTCCATTCCTTACTACTTTTTAATAAAAAAAAATCCAATGTATCCACTTATTTTCCAAATCACTATTTAGTTTCTGTCATAAAGAGCTACTACTTGTGGACATGCCTGTTTCATTTTAGTTTGTAATCAACACCGACTTTCTTTAAAAAGACCACCACCACAACCACGTTACAGGAAAGCAATCCTGTTTCTGAACCCAAACTCTTTCCATAAATGCTCATCTGTCATTAGAACTCCAAGACACAACCCAAACATCTGGTTGATCAAACCAAGGAGCAGCCAGTGCATACAGCGGCTGGTAAACAAGCATGTATGAACAGAGCTTTCTCTTAGATAGCCCTCATTTTCCAGGAGTCAGTGATATACCCATTTCCTGACGTGATTAATTTCACAGCTACTTATAGACTTTTGTTACAAACTACCTTTTAATCTATTTCTAACGTTGCCTTCCTCTTATCCCATAGCAATTAAAGTTCCACAATGTATTTCTGTTGGGCTCCTTGCTCCACTTATGTTACATTTGCTGCCTCACAATTTTATTTTTTCTACTCTGTTCATTATTTTATCAGCCCTCACCCCCTGTAATCTTTCTTCCTAAGAAAGAGGTAACATATCTCTTATTTGGAAGTCACTACCTATTTCTGAACATTACTGTTATTCTATCCAACATTCTTGTTCTAATTATTCATGTCAAATAGTATAAAGACCTCCAAATCCCAAATATCTGAGCACAGACAATATTTATTAGGATATTATAAAGGTCAAGTTTCATGTTATTGTAATAATTATTTTTTTTCTCACCTCAGTTTGGAATGCCTGAATCTGCTGTGGTTGTAGAAAAACTGGGCATGAATGGATCTCATTTCTTGGTAAGCAAATATTTCCTAAGAGCTATCATTCAAGCATATTTCAACATAAAGCTTCTATTCCTTGCAGTACCAGGAAATAATCTGCCATTGTCCTTCACACACACCTCATCAGTTACTCTGATTTCCCATTTTAGTGGGTTGGCTTTCATCTCTGACTCAAGAAACCGTACTATAAAACAGAAACCCCAACTAGCCATTCTGCCCCTCCAGAGAAAGTGCAGATATACAGAATCAACCATTAGCACACAACTGTGACAGGGAATGTCTCATGAACTACGTCTTAGAGGAATTTTGGTGGGATTCTTTAAAGCAAATATGTATATCTTAAGCCATTATTTATGTAAGGGCTTCTTCATAAAACTTGCAAAATTAAGAACATCTGCTAGTATAGAATTCTGCATAAATTTTACAATAAAAGTTCACAGGTACCAGAAGCAATGTTTGGGGAAAAAAAAAAAATCTGATAACTTCCTTTGTTGACCTCTGTGGAATTTTTTTGTGTTAAGTGTGGTTAAATGGTTGGAAGTTCTAATCAGAAGAGAGGAATAGAATAACTCCTTGAACTGAGGTGATTCCTCTACCACTGATTCTATTTGTGTAACTATTAAAGATCTTTAAGACCTATTTTAAAGGTAAAATAATTGTCATAACGCATTTATGCACTGCAGATAAATTACATTTGCTAGGCATATCACTGCTCAGCAGATCTGTTTCCCTTGTTCATCAGGAGTTATATCTGCTGTTTATGTTAACAAGGGCTTCAACCTTGCACAGTGATTCCTCAGATCACAGCTACTCAGGTGCACACAGGTTCACTTTGTTTAAAGCTGTATAGCCACAGAGTAAAATTCAGTTTCGCTAACAATTCAGGCTAGCACAGCAGGGCTAACAAAGCTATCAAATACTGACTGATTCCTGCCCCATTCATGCATTATAAATGGAATTGTTAAAGGTGCTGTAATCTCCACTGCTGGATGAGAGGAAGTGAAGTTAAAGTTAAGAGTGAATGTGTTGGCTTCTTGTTCCTGCAAGTCAAGATCTACAGCAGCAGTGGGAAAGGATTTGAGAAATACCTTCAGGTGTTAGCAGTAACCTAATCAAAATGAAAGTGAAAAAAGCAAGTGGAACAAGGGACGATCTTCGGTGATGGTCTGAAATGCAAAAGTACTATGATTAAAAATATATGGCATTGTTGAGAAAACGAGAGAGGTGTTATACACCGATAGTAACCTTCCTACAGCTTTCATGTGTTCTTTAATTGTACTGTTCAGAAGCTTTGTTAATGTCATAAATCTGTAATAAATATGCTTGAAACAGAATTAATTATGACAATAACAAAAATAATTATTCAGGAACCTATATTTTGCTATAATTAATAGCTATATTTTAGCAACTACAAGAGGCTCTCCTACGTACAGGCTAACTTGTAATTAAATCAATAGCCTGCTTTTTATTCTAAGCTCCTAGCTTAGAACACGAGAAATCTATACTATCCCAGGAATTAAAAGCTCCTTCTCTATTACAAAGTATCTGATTTAGAAAGCACGCCCTTGGTAGACCCGCCTTAACAAAGCATGATAGAATAAACAGATGGCTAAGGTACACATGTCCACTCAGAAAATGAGTTTCTGTCTACACCACTTAAAGCATAATTCCCTAACTGAATCTACTGGTTTGTGTACAGATGTCTAGAAGACAAAATTCCAAAATTTCAATTCTCTTATTTTGTCTGTCTATTAGCTTTCACAGCAACCTTAGGATTTGCACCTAAGTTGATAATTCAGCTTTAAGAGCTCTATCATTTACTCCACTATACTCTGAAAAGTCTTTACAGAAGTTCAATACTGCCTGTGGACATTGAGCTAAAAATCCCTAGAGAAAAGTTGGCCATCTATCACTAGACAGCAATGAAAAAAAAAAAACAACAAAACCCAGAAAACACTTGAGCAAGCCTGATGTCATCTGCTAAATAGAAGTGGCAGGTTTACCTTCATGTACTTATTTTTCAAAAGCCAATATAGTATAGAGACAATACACACATGTGTAGATCTCATGATATATGCGTGGTGTTTCTATGTGTCTACCCAATGTTTGATGGATATTTACATACAGATCTGTTCTTGCTATGATATCTGTTAGGCATCACTGGAGAGAAAATTCCTTCTAGTCTGGCAGATAAAGATCTGTAGCATCTTCCATGCAAATTTAGTGAACTTATCCCCACCACATATTCAAAGAGGCACAATTTTCTGTTTTGCTTTTGCATGGTCTGAAAAACCATCTTCCATCCGTGGATGTTTCTGAAGAAAGCAGGTCAGAGTGCCTGTGAGGGCTAAGAGAATAGCCCTCTGAGTGGAGCCAACCTGATGCCTACTGGCAGCCCTTCCTCTCACCACAAAAAATCCTCCAGCCTGACCCAAAGTTCTTCCAAGACATCAACAACTTACGCATATACAGCAGAGGCCTTTTATATTAATTTTGGGAAGGCTATGCCCCTCTGGGTAGGCATGGCAGCATGCTCCTGGCTCATTGGCAGGTGAGTTTCCTGGAAAGCAAGGCCTGCAGCAAAATGCCTATCACGAGATAAAACCACCAACACACCAGCTGTGCCTCTGCTTCCTGTGTGGTTTCAGCAAGCACAGTCATCTTTTGAATTTTGCCAAAGAAAGAATGTTGTGAAGAGTTGAGAAAATGCTGCACAAGGTAATTATCCTAAAGCTCACCACTTAACACAAAACCTTTTAGGGGGCCATCCTGCACAGCACATCCTTCATGTCAAATGCAAATTACATTTTATTTGAAATCGAATCAGATAGATTTATCAATATTAAGGTCTTTTTGAAGTATAAAATGTTCAAAGTCAAGTCATGCAGGCACCATAGCCTAACATAATCTGTGATGCTGGCCACACCGCCTTAAATCAGCTTGATTAGTTTCAGAACAGAAATGGAGCAATCAACATTTATGTGGTTGGGTTGGTTCTTTGAATATTTTTTGTCTTTGAGTGGCTAGAAGACATTAATTTTTATAGCAATATTCTATTCTGTTTTATAAACACACTGACCATCAAACTGATTTTTTTATTGGAAACAAAATTGCATGCATTTTTTAAAAAAATAGAAATAATAGCTATTCCTTTATACTTCTGGAGAATCTAAAAATGCGAAAGGGCATTAGATCTGAAGTGTACTGTGCAGTTAAATTTTTTATCAATAGTACTCTGTTTATGATAGTTATTCAATATGCAGGTCACATGTGAATGATGCCAATCTAGTTTTAACGTGCAAATTAGCATTTAGCCACAGCTGTGCTGCATAGAGCCTATTATATTCTCTCTTACTTTTTAATGTCCGGACTTTTTACAATGAGCTGTGGTTTTCGGTTCTCTCTAGGAGTAGGTTGCTTGTTTGATTATTATTTTAATTGTTTTGAATTCCCAGTGATAGGCTGATAAGACAACAGAAATTTTGGCTTGAACTATAAAACTGAAAAAAGGTAGACTTGCTTATTAGATTGATATAGAGAGATTTACTAAAAGATATCTTGAACTCAGCGAAATGGTCAGACATCTATTCTGAGCAACCTTCATGTATTTCTCTTTTTTGCCATTTCAAAACATGTTCTGCATCACATGGCTGGAATATGAGTGCCTTGGGGAGAACCAGTCCAATTTTCTTCACCAATACACTTCTGGGGATTTTTTGAATAATATTTAGAGAATAAAACCTCGGTCTTCCTGTGGGAGATTCATGCCTCCCTACCAGTGCAAAACAGCGCCAGATCTTGCCAGGTTCAACTCACTGAGGCTGTACTTTGACAACCATTTGTGTCAGCACTGCTACTGAGAAAAACTATTGTCTCACTTGAATGCTCCTTCCCATTCCTGCAGTACAGAAGCAACAGACAAGAACCACATCTGCTTTCTCTAGTGATCACAACAGCCAAAAGCACCACACCTTGAGCTCCTCTATTGCTATGTGAATGCTGCAGAGTCACACAAGACCTAAATCACTTCCCAAGTTTCAGCTAAGAGAGAGTGTCTGAGTACTACAAGTGGTATTCTAGCAGCATGGGGTAAGGGAGTACATGGGAGGACAAATTAAAACTGGGTATGGCTGCTTGGGTATCTGTTAAGACGGAGCTAACCAGCATCAGGTTCTGTTCAATCAGATCTCACATCCATCCCTGTATATTCAGTTTTACAAATAAAATTTGGACCATGAATGCCTTGAATTTCCAGAGCGGAAACAAAAAAAAAAAATGTTTTCTAGGTCCCACATAAACAACAGAAGTAAGAAAATTAAGTAACAGAAATTAGAAACTTGACAGAAATAAGAAGCTTGCTAAATATTTTTGTATAACCTAATTCCTCTGAGTAAGAGCCGAAACACTTGAGTGGTGTTTTCCCCAGGTATCAAAGCAAGTACAGGAAGTTTGCGTATGGGTGAGGTCCAGAGAAACATGGTGCAAGTGGGAGGTACTGTTGAGTCACATCCTCGGGATGGCTGTTGACAGCTAAATTTCACAATCCCATAGCTAGGTTTTAGCCATATATATATAATTTCCTCAGAAAAACATTTTTAAAAAGCGGTTTTTTGCAATCACACAAAACTTCAATACTAACATTTTGGGGTACCCAAGCGTTTTGTTTCAGTAGGAATGACACAGGCATCGTTTGTCCTGCTTTTGGCAAGCACATAGGGTCCTCATGACAAAAAGAATTATTCACCATAGAAAAGTGATACTAATATTTTCAGATGCAAAACATGATTAGGTCATTTAACTGCATTAATTTAATTGCCTTTTTGCACAATTTCTATTCCTGACATTCCTTTCTCCTATTTACTTTTATCTATCATCTGACACCATCCCACCTTCTTTCTCTAATGCAGTTTGCAAGGGCTGAGCCCCTCTGTCTTCCCCCCTTCACATATCCTTGCCTTCAGTGCCTTCCAGCACCTAGCACTTCTCTTGTGCTTGGCTTTTAGCCTGGTTTCTTCCTTTTCTCCTTAGTTAGGTCCATTGTGGATGAAAGGAAATATCTCCTGGTGACATTTCTCTTCGATTTGCAGCCCTAAGGGGCTGTTCTCCTTTCCATCCTTCTCAGATGCAGAGGTTCCCCATCAGAGGTAGCTGATCTGGCTCAGACATGAAAGATAATTTTTCAGGAACACCTTAATTTTCAGACATTTCTAAAGGCTTTGGACTCACGTACTCAATGAAGAGCCTAGGCAGTGGCAGGAGCCAGGCACCTTAAGAGCTTGAACTCTTTTTTGCAAAGACAAATTATCTTCGCATCTATCCCTATAGCAAGTGCTTTACAGACTTCAAAAACACTTAAAATAAAGGTGTTTAAAATGAAAGGTTCTCAGGGCAGGTGGAAACTGAAAATAGTTTCTCCTCTGGAGAGAGGGATGTGAAGCATAAAAATAGAGGGCAGAAAATGTAACAAAGAGCAGATAAGTGTAATCTTAGCCCCTTAGCAGTTCTTGCACAGTGATGCAAGGGGCCTGCCAACAAAGGGACAGCTTCCTAGGTCACCCTGAACATCATCAGCTGTCAAGTAGGGAGCGGTTTGTTTCTGTTTCTTGCTCTTTCTAACCAAACAGGAAATTGTTTCTAAAAGCAGAATCACAGGTACCTACAGTAATTTCAAAAAGAGGGAAATTAGAAGAACATACCACAGAAAGGAAGTAAATGATGTTAAACACACAAAGTAACAAGAATCAAAAAGTGACTTTAACGAGAGCAGGGCTAAAAAGGAGAGACTTTACAGCTTAGTGCATCAGTTGCTTATCAATCATCTTCAATTAAGTAGTAAGGTGGAAGAGTATTACATATTCATATATCTTCAACAAAGCATAAGGCAAGTAAAAGCAAAATCTGCATATTTATCCTTATTCTTCAAAAAAACCCAAGAGATAAAAAAGAAGATAGGTTACTGAATGTAGATACAGTTTCTGAAATCTAGGGCATGGTGAAGTTGTGAACCATTATACAACACATAAGAACACAAGTGGTATTTGTTATCAATTTCTTTAGTAATATTAATAAATTTTGAGATTAAAACACTCCAAATATCAGACTACCAAGTCAAACATTGTTCTCCACAGATTCTCATGAATGTTAGCTTAGAAACTGAATTTGTATCTGCTTAGTTTGAATTATTTTGCTGCTAAGTGTTTTCAAATATCTGAAAAGCAATTTAATGAAAATGTCTAATGCCATAATCTAGGCTGTAGTAAATAATCCCAAGCCAGTACAAAACTATTCATTGCAGGAGTGGCCTCTTAATTTTCTTCTGTGGCAGGACATTTCTACCCATATTGCAAATACTGCTGCTAGAATTGGTTTGAACATAAATTTGTCTGGTTTATGTAGTAGCTGTGAATGATGGGAATTGTTTGTACGCTTTCCAGTTTTCACGCTCTGGCACGCAATGATCCAATCAAATTCTAAATGTCAAATTAGTTGTAATTGCATTAAATATGGATTAAAGGAATATCTTTTAATGCAGAACTCTTTGTTCTTACACTACACTGATAACTTTAAATGTTATTAAAAATACCCTTCAAGTTTTGGGGACCTTTCAAATTCTCAGAACATGAAAAAAATGTGAGAAGTTGTTGAACTTTTTAAGCCACTTTGTCATAGTTTCCAACATTGACTTTGCAAGCCCTGAGCTGAAAAATAGGAAAACTCCACACAGTCTTAGGCTTTCCAATTTTGAACTTCCTTCTGGTTTTCCTTTATTCAAACATCCCAGTTACATAAATATATCCGCTCCAAGATAACTTTAGGAAATTGTCTTTATAGACTAGTTGTGATTTGAAGAATCTTCATTTCAGATTCCTTTGTACTTTTTCCTTCCTGAAAAATCAGGACCTTTTAAAATGCACACAGGTTGGAGCTTCACAACATCAATGCCTAAAATCATTAGTCACTTTTAAAAATCTAGCCAGAAAATATAATCACTCTTCCATTGTTAAATACCAGCTGCTAACCATTTCAGAAATCTTCCAGAGGCCCTACAATGTCACAATTTATTCCTCCTGTTTCATAGTAGCTGTTTCCAATACAGGACTATGAATTTCTAATTCTCCACTCTTTATCCTTGAAGAGGCAAGTGAGTGTAGAAAACTGATACTAAAATGTCAAGTTCATTTTTTCAGTGTTTATTTTCTATGCAAGACTGAACTTACAAAAAAAAAAGCACAGAAAAAAATCATCAGTAGGCAAAGGTATATTGTAATTTATACAAAGATTATTTAATGAAGTAATTATAGGTTTCAATGAGCAAGTCTCACAGGAAGTCAGCAGGTCTTCTCCCAATACATATTTCTTAATTTAGATTTCTTCTACATATATACACATATGTAAGAGTGCACCAAATTGGTCATTACATAACGATAGCTGCAGCTCCAGCAATGCAAAGCTACAAAACTAGACCATTATAGACAGCCCTGTCTATGTTTTTCTAAATGTCACTCGAGACACCCAGCAGTTGGAAAGCATTAGCCCCCTGTGGCACGTAGAAGCATTTGAGGAAGTTATGCTTCATGCTTTTCTGTTAACAAAGCACTAAACTGGAACAATCAGTGAGTATTTCCCAGGGATAGAGATTTAGACAAGGCTGTATTCATAAGACAAGTACTCTACCTTTCTGACAGAGCGGAAAGTAAATAAAGCTCAGGGATACAGCTTTGCAGAAGCACTTCACTTTCAAAAATTAGAAGTCTTTTCACAAAAAGTGAGAAAGACCTGAACTAATCAATGGGAACACTAATCAATTTGCAAGTATAATTTCTTCTGTAAATATTGTTTCCTATGAACCCAAAATGGCAGAAAGAGATCAGAGAATGAAAAGAAGAAAAAAAATCTCTTTTACTCCTACAGTACATCCACAGCAGTTACACATACAAGCCATTTTATCAACAACAGAGCCTATGAAGGTATTGCAGAAAAGTGTATTACATTAAAAATTGCAGGTAGAAGAGACATGAAAGCAAAGCTGAACATTAACCAGGAGGTAACAGTTCACAGGAAGTAAAAGCCTAAGACCATTTGGTTTCTCTGCTCTCACATCTATATGACATATACACATCTCACATACATACATATCTCACATATATACCTTTAATAAAATGAAGGAAACAGTTAAGAATTTATGTTCATTTTTGGTTCTGATTTCTTTCTCAGGAATCTTTTTTATTATTAGAAATTTTAATTTATAGGAAAATTTTTTCTTACAGTATCAATTTATAATGGCCATAGAGTTAGCCTAGAGAGTATCTTTTTTGGAGAGTAAAAAGAAATACTGGAAATCTAGTAATCATGTAAGAGAAATATAGAAGTGAGGGCGATAGGTTATACATGTCTGAACCTCACTGCCCGGACTAAACTCAGAACTTTTATCATTCCTAAACATCATGAAAATGAAAAGAAGTTGAAAATAAAGTCAAAGTAGACACAATTTCAATCTAATTAAACCATGAGGATAATACACTCACACTGATTTAACCATCTTGTTGATGAGGGTGACCACAGGGCTCTTAGTCTGGCAGCTATTTCAGAAGGTTTCTGGGAAAAAATACTTCTTTCTGTAGCAAAGTCTAAAACCAGCTGAATATTATTGATTCTCACGAGAAAGCATGAACAAGGTTAAAAATCAATGTGGTAAAGAAGTTTTTCTAAGGAAGGGGCAACGCTTAGGACTGTTGGTTTGGAAAGGTGGATATATACAATTCCACTGATAACAAGGAAATTCTACGAGAACAAGACAATGTAGCAGGAAGAAAAGGCTCCTTGGGAATAGGCCAGGGAGAGCCTGAGTTTTAAGTTGTTTATCACCATTGAGTTCAGGAATAGAAGGCTTTATCAATTTTGCATGTAAGTACAGGATTGCATTAAATAATATAGCTGGCTTTAACATAAGTTTCTACTCCAGAAAGAGGGAACCTGGAAAGGCCCCCAGTATTAATTTGTTACTTGGGCCAGTGGGTGATGCTAGTGCCAAAATGAGGTAAGTTTCCAAGGAGATATATTTCAGCCTGAGATTCCTGATAAATCAAAGCAGAACTAATTGGAGCCCTGATTGCGGAAGTGAAAGACATCTAGAAATATTAAATAAAAAAAAATAAAGCAACTTTAATTTTCCAAAAGAGCAGAGGAAGATTTACACTTTTGTTGAAATATCTAAACCCATCTGGATACTGCTACTATAAAGCTACTAAACTTAAAGTGACACAAACTAAAGCAAAAAAGTACAATGTTATTCCCAACAAGATGCCCACAAGGGTGTTACATGAGAAAGATTATGCTAGGATGGTTCTGCTGCTACATTTTTCGTGTAGACATGCTTGTAGCCTCAGAGCTAAATATATCCCATTAAAACTTGACTACATTTTGCTAATGCTGACTGAGCTGTTATAGTGTATTAGAAGGCTTAACACAGCTAAAATGAAAATCCAAGAAGTCTGCAATGCAAATTTAGGAAAAAAAAAAGAAACACGGAGGCAGATAAGACCAAGTTACCAATTGTCGGGGGGTTTCCCATAGTAAAAAAAAAGACATCCTGTTTTCTTTTACATGATGCCATCTGCTCTGAATAAACATGATGCTGGGAGGGGGCGGGGCTGGGAGGGGGGCAAGATAAAAAAATAGGAACATCAAACTTGTAGATTGCTACAAATGTAGCAACTGCTAAATTTCAATGTAGTATGTCTTTAATTTGAAATGATCAGCAGATGGCTTGCAAAACCTGTCAGTTACCAACACACTGTTAAAAGCAACAAAAGATTGCAGCCATTCCCAGAATGGCTGAGGGAACACTATTAAATATTTATCAGTCTTTTCCTATCTAAAAACTCATGGAATTTGCCCACATTAAAAAAAACAACAATAAACATACAAATGCAATTGCAGAGATCTTTCATTAGTGAGTTTTCCCAGTGCCAGTTCTGTGTATAAGCACAGATTTTAGCATTAGGGAATCTGGCTTGAAGTTTGGGTTGCATTGCTGGAAAGCCACATCACACACTGGCACTGAGAAAGAGGCGTGCTGGAAAGAAATTAGAATTCCCAAAGGTCCCACAAACCCAGTGCTTAGAAGAATAAGAATTTCAATCATTTCATGTATTTTCAGCCTCTGAAATACCAAAGGGTAAAATCATCCAAAATTCACATTAGAGTGGCAAATGCAGCAGCACAGCTTCTACTTGTAGGGTACTTGATTTCCTGCAGGTATTACTATCTGCAGTATCTGAGTTTGTGTTAGTAAACGAACAGGCACACAATTCCTTAGAAAGATATTTTAAATTGTTAATATTCTTGAGACCTGCTTGTAGATTTTTATTTTGTTTCTGTGCTTTTCTTTTTATTTCTTCCACTGTTCCTGTGTACCTGGGCTTTTTTACTTAACAGTTTAACTATCTTGCACCTTGCTACTCAAACACAAACCACGTTTTTTTAAAGGTGTTGTTATTGCAACACAGTCCTTGAAAGAGCATAAGACTGAGAACTATTAAAACCTTACAAATGCCTGGGGTTGATTTTTCATGATATGAGCCTGATAGAGTAATAACTTGATTATTCATTAAACTTATTTAAAAGCCCCAGTATAGTAAAACAACATCTGATCATTGTAATACAAGTAGGCAGGGTGCTTAACCAAATGAATGTGGGATAAGACAGGAAAAAATAGCTATAGGGGTTGTGCAATTATTTTTTTTTTGTTAAAAAAGCCACTAGATTACAAATGCGTCTTTGATATTCACAGCTGACAGCCTATTTCACTCACCCAGAACTACCCAAGGAAAATGTTGACATTTGCCCTGAATCCCTAGTTTCCCATGAAGTGGGAAATGCAGCGCTTCATTTGTGCATTACATTGTCTCAGTCCTGTAGTATATAAAAAGCAGATTAAGGATATTCTGCTTGCGCCAGCATCATGTTGAAAGTGAAGGAAACTCTTCACTGAAACAAGCAAAAAAAAAACCAAAAAAAAACCAAACCACAAAGCCTCAAAAAGTCAACCTCTGACCTGAATCCTTTTGATTCAGATGGTTCACAGAGTATGTGAAATACATCTGTACTAACACAGCACTGAATTTTAAAGAAGCAATAGGAAGAAAAGCAAATAAAATCTGTAAGAATGAGGGTATAGTCCCCAAAGTTTGGTGTTATACCTGGTCATAGTGCATAAACCTTACCAACAGAAAGTCTTCTACCAACAAAATTTTGGTCTTTTTTAGAACTACACCATGTATTATTGATGATGTTACTGTTTCTTCTCTTGCCCTATCCAGTTAAGTATTCTTGAACTTTACAGCATAGCACTACATTTGCTGTTGGTTCTTGAAGGATTTTTGTGACTGTGCTCAGGAATAAGTTCAGGAACATAAGAAACTGAGGAACTCAACAATTAGATCGTAGGAGCTTTTTTAGGTTTTCCTCTGTTTTTCGTTATAACACAAACCACCACATTTGTCTCAAATGGGAGAAATATCCATTTGGGCAGCATAGATAAGATGGGTATAATCTGGCATTTGCAGAAAATAGCTGGATTTCTATAACCTAACATGAAATACAGTGTGAAGGCCAAACATTTCTCAAACTGATTTTGTCTGTGTTGACTGTGAAGAAACCCATATTCATGAAATATTGGATATGAATTTTAATCGTCTAAGGCCAAACAGAGCCATTTTTTTCATGCCAAATGCTATCCAGATCCACAGACACTCCACATAAGCATGGGCATCAGTCAGGCCAACAACCATCCCAACATCCATCATCTGAACACTCGTTCACACACACATCTGAATGAGCTGCAGATCCACTCTTTTGTGTACACATAATATAGTAGGAAGTAGTATTTGTTTTACAAACATGTTAGAATGGGAAATGCCAGGGTCTTTTACTTGGCAGGAGATGCAATACAAGAAAATTAGGAAAAACAAATAATACTTTTAAGTACTTTAGAAGGCATCTGGTCATGCTATGTAGTTGTAGTACATGGCTGGGTAATTACAGTCACATGTAAAAAGTAATAGAGCTAAAGAGCACTAAAGGAAAATAAAAGGAACTTTTATTAACTAATGCTTCATTCTTCTGGAGTAGAAATACAATACTTTTGTCTAGGCTTATGTAGGAGGTGCACACCGTTGTGGGTTATTTCATTAATTTACAAGGATAAGTGCATTTATTTTCTATGCCTGAAGTTTAAAACCTGATCTTCCTTCCAATATTGAGAAACATAAGAACATTTACATTTAGCAACAACATACATTCTGTGGTCATCTTAATTTATTAAGGAGATTTTTTTTTTTATGTTTTTACAGTTAGTTGCACAATAAGTAGCTACAAGTAGGTGTATGTGCCCAGTTGTAAGAATGGCTGATATATATATGATCACTGTCCATTATTGCTTCTAGACTTTCACATATCCATGAAGTCATTGAGAGCAGCATATTATTTTTATGTTAGTGCTCAATGTTCATTTAATTTCTAGTTTGCTTCTACATGCAGACAGCAGTAAATGACAGTCATTCTGCACTGTAAATGGGTGTAAAGCCTTGCATTCTAAATGGCATGTAAGAAAAAATTGAAACATTCACAGTAAGTTAAATTTCAGTGTTACTGAATGGTTCCTGGGTGAGAAAGGGAGAGAATAAGTCAGCCAACAGTGACTTTTTCCTAAAAATGAGAATAAGTCAGCCAACAGTGACTTTTTCCTAAAAAGAAACTACTCCCACACACAAAGCATCTGGGGTTGGGAGATTAAATTAAAACTAATGTAATTGTTTCTCTTGTGCTAGCATAAATGTCACTGACTTCCAGATGACAGATGAATATTAGAACTGGTTGCAAATAAGTGTATTGTATCCCTGGAATCATCTTACGTTTGAAGCCATGTGACTCTTCAGAAATCACTAAGATGTGAAAGGACATTTGTGTGTACAGTTCTGACCACTTCTCTTGCTCTATACCCATTAATATATCTCAACTGGTTCATCTTTCAACATTCCAAAACTTGCAGTAGCTTTCAAAGCTCAACTTTTCTCAAAGAAAACATGCTGCTTTTCCCTTTTCCTCCCACTCTAAACTTTGCACAAGCTTGCTAATAGATTTAAAGATATACTGCTCCAAAATGATCAGATGGTGCTGAACCAAAATTCAAATGTTAATGTTTCGTGAACTGCCAGGAAAGGAAACAGTGTCTGTATCTCAGCGGAAACTTGAGATTTCTTGTAAGCATTTAATCTTAGTTGTCAACAACATGCTGGGTCATTGACTTGTAAAGCCTTGAAAGAAAGATATTTATTTTTAGACAATTTTAATATATATCTTACTATCTCTTTCACTTTCAAGAACCACACTTTCCAACTACTGTAATTTAAATATAAAAATTTAGTAGAAATTTAAGAGATTTATGTATGCTTATATATAGTGAAACAGTAATTGCCATGACATTTGGCATAATTTTTATAAGCCACTTTAATTGCCTTGTTCACAAATAACTCAGTTCAAGAAAATGCCAAGAGGAAGTCTGTTTCATAACCAGTCCTGAACAGTACCTAATGCTACAAAATCAATGCAGAGCATACTAAGAGTAGAATAATATAGCCTGAACATTTAGACACTTTGAGAACTTCAGATGTAGATAAGGGCTTCACTGGTTAACATCAAGTGTCAAAGAGAAAAGACTGATATTTACAGTCTTGAAGATTCACAGTGCTGAGAGGGAAAGGAACGACGTACACACTGGGTGCCCCATGACCTTGAATAAGTACTCAGGTCCAGCAGGAAATCCAAATAAATACTTGTTTATGTATAAAGACCAAGCAGCAATACAGAAGTAGAAAAAAC
>NW_009712326.1:0-6980 GCF_000703405.1 Apaloderma vittatum
TTGGTGTCATCTGCAAATTTCAACTGCCATACAAAATCCCTGCATTACAGATGAGCAGGTTAGGACACATTTATTAGTTACAGTGACTGTAACTCTCATTTAAGCTAGTTTTCAATTACTTCATTCAGGCCATGGTCCAGAGACATTTCTCCTGGAAATGGTAACAGCTAAAGCTTCTCCTACCCTCACCCATTCACCTCTGATTGATCCCATACCACCTTCCCAGCCTCAGTACAACTGCTTTAAGTGCCATATGGTGAGCAGATCAGGAAATTGCTCAGGGTTAAAAAAATTAAGCCAGCAGTGCCACCAAGAGCAATGTCTGTGGAACCACAGTCTCCAAAACTTGTAAAAAGGTTGCGATGGAACGGTCAAGTTAAAAGCCTTTAGGTCTACCATGCATCTTTCATGCACATGAAGTTCTGAAGAGAGCACATGAATTAGCTCAAATTCACTTTCTGTATGTACACAGAGACAACTTCTTCATGAGCAGATTAAATTTCTCCATTCCACTTAATTCTAAAAAGTGGTAACAACTGTTTAAAGTAAAAAAATAACAGTATTTTTTAAAAAATTACTAGAAAGCAAAACGTAACAAAATCCCCAAGGTTCTTCCAGCTCCCCTGCTCTGTCTTATAATATGAAAGTTTGTGGTATGTGGGAATAATATCATCTAATGCCAGTAACTTTCTGGATGAATCAATATAATGAAGCAACACAGCATTAGGTGAGTTTAGAATTCCTTATCAGCTTCAAAGAACGAGCTGGGAACAAGCAGAGCAGGCCTCTGTACTACCTAGCAGGGAAACGATCCCTACAGCAACACTGAATGTCAGTGCCCAAAGCACAAAAGTGGGCAATAACATGTCGTAGTGTTGTTTCTTCTGATGCAACCACCTTGTTGCCAACTTCAGGTGAACATTTCAGACAATCTTTACTTACTTTCTTCCAACTAAAGCAGAAACAGCTTACTGAATCCCACTGAAAGGGAAAGTGAAGCCTGATCTCGGTAGAGATTCAAGATTATCGATACAAATAAGCACCTCTTATAGTAAGATCAGACCAAGGCTGAGCTTATTTTTGACAAATTTTTAAGAGTATCACCTTTAAAATTTGCTCTATTTGATATTAAATTTGACATAAATAAAAATTAGACATTTGCTCAGTTTGAGATCTTAGTATGGGCACACAAAGAATAGCTTCTTATAAGACAACTAGTCATTCTCTAAAACTCTTTACAACGGCTAGGCCCTATTTTTTTAGGCGCATCCAAAGATTCACACCAAGTTCTGCAATGAGACAAAAATTGATAAAACACAAATGTGGAATAACACATTATTTGGATGCACAGCATATAAGAGGTAAAAGTGGATGCTTTTTTGATTAACACCTGATATATCTCTTATAAAGCTTCCTGAAAGATGTAAGTATGGAAGTAGGAAGGTTTGACCCTATATCTCATTCACTGCTGTACACTTCACAACTATGCAGCAAATTCCAAGACTGATTAATCCCTAGCTCAGGACACCTAAATTCTGTCTGCAGCCTTGGCACTCAGTTTCCTCCAAATCCATCACTGTAAGTGTATTTACTTGTCGATCTGCATAATTTTCAGGTTTCTATTAGTACAAAAGCAAGGAAGACATAAGGGCAGTGTATAAAGTATTGAATCCTTGCAGTCCATTTCACAAGAACATTCCTGTGTTTGATCTTTTTGTGAAATTACTATGAAAGAGATACTCTTTCCTGAACACTAACTGAAGTAACTCTGGAAGACAGATGAGATGACATTCACAGGCACAGGATGACAAGCTCAATCTTATTAGGAACACAGAAAGGAAATAGGAAGCTTTCTTTACCACTGAGCCAAGAAAAGATTGCTCAGCTGATAAGCACCAAAACTTACAGAACTGTTGGCTTCAATACTGATGCAGAACAGCAGAAACAACTGAAAAATGGTCTAAATCCCTGCTGTATTGTGGGCTTCTCCCACTCCTTTCAAATCAACTTCAAAACACAAAATGCATCCTACAATACCATTCCTTGTCTGGATCCAGAGGTAGCAGTGAAATGATGGACTCTAGCACGTGTTTAGCATCATCTCCAACAGCTGGAGTGAAAAACATGACAGGCTCCTCACCAACAACTTGCTCTTCATCTTTAACCCAGATGCTGGTACAGAAAAATGTACTATTTTTAAATTCCATTAACCACCAACAAGCTATGTACAACTAGTTTAAAGCATATTTCTGCTTCTCCCAGTTTCAGAGTTAACAAACAAAAGCTACAGAGTATGTACTTCTAAAATAAGGAAAGAAAAAGTCTATTTCATTTTTAAACAGATAGCTGAAATGCATTCAAAAATTGATACAAACACTTTCTCCTTAAATATTAGCTTAGAAGAAAAACATAACACAATGCAAAACACTGCACTAAAAATCAATATATGGCAGAAAAGAAATGTAACCTATAGAAGTGCAATTCTGTGCCTGTATGACAAAGTCAAAGTTTGGGAATGCAGAAGCTGGAAAACTGAAAAAAACTACAGGTCACAAAAAGACAGGTAGAAGCAGCTCCGAACAGAGTAAAGGCAAATTTAACTTCATCTTTTAGAGATAAACTCTCAGGACATGGAGTAGTTTACTAAAGTATCTTCTTTTGTTTTCAAATTGTCATAGAATCATAGAATGTGTTGAGCTGGAAGAGACTTTTAAAGGCCCCTGCAGCAAGCAGGAACATCTTTAATTATATCAAGGTTGTTCAGAGCCCCATGAAGCCTGATCTTGACTGGCTCCAGGGATGGAGCCTCCACCACCTCTCTGGGCAACTTGTGCCACTGTTTCACCACCCAACAGTGTTTCACCAGCTCACCAGAGCAGAGGGACAGAATCACCCCTCTCGATCTGCTGGCCATACTTCTTTTGATGGAGCCTGGGATACAATCGGCCTTTCTGGGCTGTGAGCACACATTGTTCGCTCATGTCCAGCTTTTCGTCCACCAATACCTCCAAGTCCGTTTCCATGCGGCTGCTCGCTATCACATCGTTCCCCAGCCTGTGTTGATAATGAGAACTGCCTCGACCCAGGCGCAGGACCTCGCACTTGGCCTTGTTGAATGCCATGAGGTTCATATGGGCCCACTTCTCCAACATATCAGCAATTATCTTAACTCATATCTGTAATACAGTACTGATAAGTTTCCATCACATTGTGTGAACTTCCACTTTACTGTTACATGAGGGCAAATTCAGTTAAAAGACATACAAATTCTTCCACTGTTCTCTTCAAATGATTTTACTAGACACAGTGAATTTTTAACAATTCCTTGTTTACAACTTACCAAAGACAAGACATTAAAAAAAATATAATTTACCACCTCTTTCCTCCTGGCTGTTTCTTTATTTGCCCAGAGTTATCACTGCAATCAGAGCAGCACACAGGCTTTTCCAGGCAGTTAGCAGTAAGGAAAAACGGAGTTCCCAGCTTCCTCTAATAATACTTGCTGGTACTTAAGTGGAAAATTAGGTGCAAATTCTCTCAATTACTAGTGACACACATACACACAAATATATACATGTATACGCACACAAACCTTTTTCTTTTTTGCTTGTATTTCTTGTATTTTTATTTTTAAATAGATGTCTTTCATGCAACAGGAATGTTCAAGAATGAAATATCAAGAGGTCTAACTATCAAGTTGTAACTCAGACCATGAAAACCATTAAGAAAACTCCTGGATTAAACTGTGTACATTGTACCTGTATAGTAGGTGTTTTTACATATCTGTAAATATCACAGGATGACTGAGAAAGAGGTATTGGTTTCAAATCCTGGCAAGGAGGATCTACATGTAACAGCAAGAGCATTTATCTTCCAGAAGACCAACAGTACTCAGAACCAATCAGCAGCGCCAGTTGTTCTCACCATACTCCCCACTAGTGGTAAGTTAATAGGAAAAACAAAAAAGGTAAAATTTTCATAAAATAGTGGGAGAAAAGACACTTTGATATCATCCTCTTTCCTTGTTAAAAAAAATATTTTAAGAAATAGCAAAGACTCTGTATCAGATATCTTGCAATCATGAAAAGTCTAAGGAAAGAGTCATCTAACATATTTCATGAAGTAGGAGAGACCTATTAGAAGGAGGTACTGAATAACTGAGTTCTCTTCTTCATTTTCTTATCAAGACAGTAATTTCAATTATGAAAATATTGAGTTGAGAAAATACAATCATGAAACAAACTAGCAGCAAATGAAAACCAAATTCTTCATTTGCCTGCTCACCAGCAGAGAGCAGCTAGTCCAGCCTTCAGGTCTCGAGGTCCTGATTTGTAGTTCTGTTTACAGCAGAACTAACGAAGCTTAGTTTCCCGCTGATTTGCTCCCACAAGCCTTGCGGCCACTTAACACTAATTATGTCAGCTGCCTCTAAACTTGCCCATGTCTCCACAAGACCCTTCATCTTATGAAACTCTCCTTTTGTCCATATGTTTCCATATCCAAACACTCACGCTTGCTCTCATGCTTTTGTCAAAGCCCAGCTCTTTCTTGTGCCCTTAAACCCACCCTCACATACCACTGGCTCCATCCCTCATCACCCATGCTAAGCAAGAGGCAGCATACGCAGTACCTGGTTTGAAGCTCAGTGCATGCTAGTTGGCCAGCTGAAGAACCCCTCTTCACTTCCAGGAGGAACACACAAAATGTCACAACTTCCTGTGCCTTTATGGGTTGGGTTTTCTTTGAGAGCAAGGCAGCTCTCATCCCCTCAGATGTCACCTTTCAGACAAGGCGAAAGCAATCTGTCTCAGATCCCTACCAGCTCTTAAATTGCTTGAAACTGGCTACAATGTTCACACTTATTAAGGAAGAAAAGATACAAAACCAATGTAGATGATACTTCCTGCCAAAGTCAGGATTAAAAAGTAACTCAGCTCTGGTTGGTTGCAAAGCATCCTGAAAATGCCCGCTGCTGCCCTTCTCCCTTCCTTCAGCTGACAGCATCTTCTGTATTTCTGCAATGTCCACCCCACTCAGAGGGACCAGGAATACCCAAAACTGACAAAAAGTCAATTTCAACATTTTTATGCTGCACCCTGTGGGCAGCAATGAAACTGTCAACAAGAATTACCATTTCACTCCACTGACAAGTAGCAGAAGGGTCTGGAGCTACTCACAGGGATGGCCACCTCAAAACAAAAGCCACAGAAGGATAAGATCAGCACTCTGTCTAGGATCATACATGTGGAATCAGGACTAAGCAAAATGCCCTTGTCCTTCGCTGGGGGTGGGGGAAGAGGATACTCATGTTAGCAAATATCAACTAACAAGAGCTTAATGTTAATTACAAATGCAAAAGGAGACCTTACCCCACAGAAGGCCCTTGTTGCTAACAGAAACCTTACCATTTCTTCCTCTACCCACTCCCTTCGTGATTTGTCCCTTTGGAACAATGCTTCAACAGTTAAGTACTAGTCTGACACTTGTTAGACCTAAATAGTGTTTCCAAAACCTTCTCAAGCTCCTAGCCCTCCTAGATGATGAGGAGTATACCTACCCAGCATAATGCAGTGTTGTGTAGCTAGCTTGAATACCACACGGAATATGGCCACATTAGCACTGCACTGCACCCAGGCTAAAGTGCAGGCTGGAACATCCATCCTCCTTCTCGGGTAGTTTGGATCTATCCTAATGGAGCTCTACTACAACACACACGCATCATCCTGCCTCAGAAACCAGCTGTAACACAACAGTTGCTCCTTATATCTGAAGATTATCTGAAAAGAAAAGCACTCGGATACCAAAGTTAGGAAGAGGAGCAAGTACCTACAACAGGCAGCACACATTATCCACTCAATATAACAGATACAATGCCTGAAATGCCTTGTTTTAGTACCCTTTCTCTTTTTATGTCAGTTCTGCCCCTAGAGTTTACAAATTATGGCTCAGACTTGTAAATGTTAGTAAACATCGTTAAACATTACTCAGTGTTTCCATAATGGTATGTAGATTCTAGAGAATACTACCCTATAAGAATAACAATCAAAATACATTCTAAAAAATCAAGCTTTCTAGATGACTCTCACATACAACTGAAGATTTAAAACATAGACTATTTCATAAAGAAAAGCATGAACTGCATGCTATGTAAATTATAGCTGAAGAGTGAAAAAAACCTCCACAATATAGTAAAAAAGTAGTCTCTCAAGTGTGACGTTCTGTTTACAAAACAAAGTTTAAAAGCCTGAGACATAGGAGGAAAAAGAAAGAATTTTTCATTTTGTGAATCACACTTACTGCACCAAGCACTACAATCTCTAAATTCAGGTAACTGTTTTCTTGATGAGTTTGTGAAAAAGGCAACATTGCGCTCCGAAAGCCTCCCCCTCAGCAGCTGCAGCATGGATTGCCCAGTGCAGTTCTGAGATTGCCTTTTTCAGCCTACGTAATGCCCATTTACATAGTCATGATATTTTTAAGTGTGCTTTCAGAAGCACCAAACAACATAAAAACATGGAAGGAGACAACTGTAGCAGTAACAGCCCTCATTTGACCACAGAATTCACAACTAAAATAACAATGAAGTCCACAGAGCACAATAAAACTCCATTTTACAGATTATGCATTCAAAACGCTAACCCATCAAAATCCTGGTCGTGTTTCCCCCCCCAGTGAGAGTGTCTGAGCACAACAAGGCATATCCTTGGCCCCCTCGCTAGCCTCCACGCACATTCCTACGCCCCTTAGGAAAACAGTGACAGCTGACATAAAAGCAAGGGAAACAATGACATTCTTTTAACAACTACGTTTGCTCCCGCGTCCAGTACGTGAGACCCAGCCGGTCAGTGCTGCGTGACGACAGCTCCTGCATTCCCGTGGAACAGAGGCGTTCGCCCCCAGCCCGAGCTCCGCTGCTCCGGGAGCAGACCGGCTCTGCCTCGGCGGCCAGGCCAGGTACTCGCCCTCTCTCACCGCCACCG
>NW_009712327.1:0-5688 GCF_000703405.1 Apaloderma vittatum
AAGTAAATGATGTCAGTTGCTCTTCCCTTGTTTATTGATGTTGTGACCTTCTAATAGAAGGCCACCAGGTTTGTCAGGCATGATTTGCCCGTGGTGAAGTCATGTTAACTGTAGCAAATCCCCTCTTCCTTATCTGCCTCAGCAGTGCCTCCAGGAGGATCTGCTCCATAATCTTACCAGGCACCGAGGTGAGACTGACTGGCCTATAGTTCCCCAGATCCTCCTTTTTTCACTTTTTGAAAATGGGGATTATGTTTCCCCTTTTCCAGTCAGTGGGGACTTCACCAGACTGCCATGACTTTTGGAATATAATAGAGATGGGTTTAGCAACCTCATCCACCAGTTCCCTCAGTACCCATGGGTGTATTCCATCAGGTCCCGTGGACTTGTACACTTTCATGTTCATCAGATGGTCACGAACCTGATCTTCGGTTACAATGAACAGTTCTTTCATTCAACTCCTGCCATTGTTGTCTGTGACTTCAGGAGTGTAGCTGGAGCCCTTGCCAGTGAAGACAGAGGAAAACAAGTCATTGAGTACCTTGGCCTTCTCCAAATCACTAGTCACCAGTTCACCCGTTTCGTTTCTGATGGGGCCCAGACCTTCCCTAGCCTTTTTCTTACCATTAATATACCTGTAGAAACTTTTGCTGTTTCCCTCGATCTCTCTGGCTAGACTTAATTCTAACTGAGCTTTAGCTTTTCTAACCAGGTCTCTTGCTGTTCGGGCAGCTTCCTTATATGCCCCCCACTCTAGCTGTCCTATCTTACATTCCTTGTGAAGTTTCTTTCTGTGTCACAGTGTGTCCAGGAGCTCCTTGCTCATCCAGGCAGGTCTCCTAGCATTCTTTCCTGCCTTCCTCTTTGTCGGTATACTTTGCTCCTGGACACGGAGAAGGAGATTCTTGACTACTGACCAGCTGTCCTGGTCCCCTCTTCCCTCTAGGGCTTTGTCCCATGGCACTTTGGCCAGCAGTTCCCTGAAGCGATTAAAATCTGCATGCCTGAAGTCCAGGGTTGTAAGCTTGGAATACACCCTCCTAGCTGCCCTGAGGATCTTGAATTCTATCGCTTCATGGTCACTGCAGCCAAGGCTATCCCTGAGCCTCACATTGGTCACCAGCTCTTCCCTGTTGGTGAGAACAAGGTCCAGCATAGCATCTCTTCTTGTTGGTTCCTCTACCATTTGGAGGAGGAAGTTGTCATCAATGCATTCCAGGAAAATCCTGGATTACCGATGCCTTGCTGTGTGTTGCGGGCAGGGAGGACAGGTTGGCCGTGGGTAAATCCATGGCCCTGTCTGTCTAGGATGGAAGGGGAGGGGAGATGGTCACACCATCTGCTGCCACCCTCGGCGTGGCCATTGAGGACTGGGCTGTGCAATGCCCGGGAGCAGCGGGCCGGACTCAGCCGGGAGCAGCTCCTGCCAGGCGGGCTCGGGTCAGCGGAGCCTCTTCCTCTGTCTTTCCCAAGGCAGCGGCATGGCAGCTTCTGTACCGGCAGGGCTCGTCTGTGTGAAGAGCTGGCTGGTTTGGCTATCGCAGCCTGCCTTCAACAAGCTGTGGTGATTTTGGTCCTTGTGGCAACCACCTCTCTCCTGAGGGTGGTAGTTTCACTGTGAAATTTATGTTTTAAACGCCTATTGCTCAAAACTTGATTTTTTCATTACAAGTAACTGAATGTAGGGTAAACAAGTAACACTAACTACAGGAAATCCTGTAGTACTCCTAGTTCCTTTAGACCCCGGGTCTATATTGTGATGCTGCTTCTCTAAATTTTTTACTGAGGTGGTGGTGCATGTGATGCTTCCTTGCTGTTCCCTGTGCTGGCGCAGATTCACAGCTCGCACCGTCTTTTATTAACGGATATGCATTCGTTGTTTCGGCAAGAAGGGAGAGGATGTGTTTCACAAATGCTGAGGGTCCTGTCAGCCACTGACTAGTCCACACTGTGGACTTGTCCTGCCCTGCTGCAGTTCGGTGCGGCATGGGTCTCCTTGCAGGAATTGCCACCAAGTTCCTGCTTGATAGTTTATGCACTTCAGTAGACAGCCCTTGCATGACAGAAGGTGGCTGGAGTAGTTTTCGCCCATTTTTGTTAAAAGATTTCAAAAATGGCACTCTGCAATAGCAGACACTGCAATTTAGGAGTAAAGATGACAAATTAATTCCTCCATTTTTAAAAGTGGTAGCTAAAATTGGCCATGTGACTCTTGGCATCAGGAAACACCCAAGCTAATCATGCCCCTTTTGTCAGAGAGTTAGAGTGACTGGTTTTCATCTGTGTTTTGACTTTCTGATGCGTTGAGAAAAACATACATGAAAGCAGAGCGCTGGGCTGTGTGTCCTTAGTGGTGGTTGCAGCTGATCTGTACTTGGCATCTGAGTAGCGGGGTTGGTCCTCACACAAGAATTTGTTTTGTGACCTTTGCCTAGACTGGAGTGGAGGGATTCCATGGTATAGAGAATTTCTTAGCACAGTTTCCACTTCAGGTCTTCATTTAGTGCAACTTCTAAAAAAAATTATACTTTAGTAAAAAAGACCAGAAGTACATTTCTGACACGACTTCACATTGGAGCATGCCAGACAGATGGTGCTTGCTTGGTTGGCTGGTCATCTTTCAGTGAAACTTAATCATCCATTCCAGACAGTTTCCTTCCCAATGCCTGCTTTGCTTTTGAGATGTAGCCTTTGTTTTTGTGAGAACAATTTTCAGATGGGTAGCTGTTCCTTTACATGTGATTTGTTGTGTTCTGGCTTACACATTTCTCTTTTTTTTTTTCTTTTTTCCTTCCTTCCTCTCATGCCTTATTGTCTTGTCCTGTCTTGTTTCTTTCTCCACCTAGGAGAATCAAGACTCTCCAGCTTATTGCTACAGCAGGATGCCATTACATAGAGTAACCACTTTCATAGGTAAGGCTGTACCCTAAAGGTAATTTTAATTCCCATTACATCTTTTGAGTTTTTGATTAATCCACATATTTATTTATTTTCAAACCTGCTTGCTATGAGTTGCTACTGTATTGCCATTACCTTTTTCTTTTTCTTGGGTAACGTGTTCCCTAAAATGCCTGTTTTCCAGTCACCATTCCCATTCCACCCTCTTTCTTTCATGCCTGCAGTATCTGGTCTGACAACATGCACCAGTTGTTCAGGTTCCTGTGTTGTGTTGCTCAGGCTCCTGACGCTTGTGTACTCCTATTCCAGTTGCTTCTCCCTGGCTGTTCATTATCCCTGGGCCTGGTTAAGCATAGTCTCTGCATGAAGTGTCACCTTCCAGATGACATCAGTGTTGCTACGTACAGGAATGTACTAGGGCGCTTTGGGGCACGACGACCTCTCAAAAAGCTCCTCCCAGCACCTCATTGCTGTAATTCTCTCCTCTGATATTCCTTCTGTTTCCTGCTTGCTGTCTGTCTTGTCTAATTTCCACCCCTTTTGCTAATCTCAGTCTAACTGTTTCTGTGTCCTTTTTGTATTGGTTCTGGTTTCCCATCATATGTCCTTTTGTGCCACTGTCTTGTTTTAGGACATTTTGAAACTTCACACACCTTCCTTTCTGCCAAGGAGCTGGTCTTAACACCCCCACAACCATGGCAAGAGACCTACATGCCCCCTTACTTATTTATTTCCCTGCATTCCTGAAGCCTCCTCCTCTCACCCATCGTCCCCTGTCCTCCCAGTTTATTTGGAACAAACCTGTGACTTTGCACATCTCATGGTCTCCAGCTTTTTCCTGTGAGTTTTCCTTCTCCCATCCTGCTTTATTCTTCTATAGGAGGGTCTTCAATTCACCCCAATACCCCTTGCAACTTTGTTATCCTTTCCTGTGCAGACCTTTGGTCTGTGCCAGCTCTCTCACCTGTATCACTTCCCCACCAGTGGTCATGTTTTCTTTCTTTCAGAATATCAACTTTTTAAAACTGGAATGGGAGAATCAACAGAGCTGTATCATTTTGTTGGCATGTGTTAATGGTTACTATCAACTATTTTAAAAAATTGCTGCTGCTAACCAAATTCTGTTTTCTCCACTTTCATCAGTCAATAAATAACTCTCTATCGATAGCCAAATTATTCCCTGAAATCATGCAACTGGGTGTCACATTCAAACACTGCTCCTTTACCTTGCAGTGAAAAAATGCCACTGACTTGTAAGGTCAGCCACATGCTGAAATGACATTGCATTCAGAGCCATTTGAATTTAATCCTGCAAACCTGATTCTTCTTATATCCTGATCTGCAGCTGCTACCAGCAATGAGGGAGTCACTGCAGATGAAAAGGCAGGGCTGGAATTCCCCTGCGAGTTATTGAAACTACTCGTGATAGCTGACCTGGTTGCAATACTGTTCCAGGCTGTCCCACGAGAGAAGCCATCTGACTGGGACTGCACTCCTCCAGCACAATGATATGTGTGACGATGTCCATGCTTGGAGTAGATCTGCAAAGCTACACTTGCATAGAAGTCTCCAAAGAGGCCATGAACTTAACCAAAGTAAGTCATGGCAATTGTCACTAGCAACCATAAGGCATTGTGCTACTGTAGCAAAATACACATAAAGGTTTTTTGTTTTCTACGTAAAAAAAATATATATATTTAACTCCTGGAGTTAAGATCAGTTTATCCATCAGGACGAGAGAGGGTCCCAGCTCGGGGCAAGAATAAGAGTGGGCAAATGTTCCAGCATGGCCACGGAGGCCCCTTGATTCTCAAATTCTTAAATGTTTCTGTGAAAGATTTTGCATTATTTTAGCTACATCTGTTGAAAGAGTATGAGGAGGCAGTACCATGTTTTCAGCAGATTCAGAAGCGATTCCAGTCGATTAGTCTTCCTGCACTGCCACAAAGCACCTCTTCAGGTATGCCAACAAAACAGTCTGTGGAAGTGCATGTTGTGGCCTAGCTCCCCACCACGTGGTGTGGGGACAGGAACTTCCTGAACTGGTTTCACCACTGAAAATGGATATATCGAACCACAGCCTTCTTTAAACTGATGCAACATTTTCACATAAAGTCCAGCCTAGAGGACTGCCACTCCTGGTGCAAGTGAAACTCTGGGGTGCTGAGAGAGCAGCAAGCTTAGCTACTGAAACAAAACAGGGTCCCACCAATTCCTGGTGCACACGCAAAGTAGCTTATTTCATTAAGAAGCTGTTCCAGAACCAAGATGCAGATAATAAGGTATAATTATCATGGTTAACGAAAGAGCAGGGATGTGGCTGAAGCTCCAGTCAGCAGCTCAGTGTTACACATCCTTCGCTAGACTTCCTCTGAAGGCACATGGCGCAGTTTTGCTGTCACAGACGTGGAGCTTGTACACAAAACTTGTGTAAGGACACACTGCTTGCGTAAGATCAATTCCACGTCACTCCCCCGGCCACAGGCTGGCTTTGGCTTCGCGGTGTCTCCACTGCACCTACAGCTTGGCTGCTCTTGCACAGGCCAGCGGATGGAGCTGCGCAAAGGCCACAAGGAATTGTTCTACATGTACTTGAGAGAAGTGACAGTTTCTTGCGCCTGAAAAGGGTTAGTTTTAAATACGGAAAGGCTGCGAAGGAAATTTCTCAGGCAGGACCGAATTTACTAAGCGTTGCGCCAGAGCTGAATCTTGTGAAACCACGCCGAGGGCAGGCTTGGAGCGGACGGCGGTGGTGCCCAGCCCGGTTCACGGTGCTGCACACCCAGCCAG
>NW_009712328.1:0-5445 GCF_000703405.1 Apaloderma vittatum
AAAAAAAAAAAAAAGTGATACAAGACGACATCAGCTGTATTCGTTTTGGCAGCAAAGATGCTGCAGTTCATTAATTGCAGCCTAGCACAGAAAACCTCGTGTATTGAAATGTCAGGTCAGAAAAAAACCCAAGAAACACAGTCAAGCATGGATTGTCAATCCAGGCACAATCAGGATTCTTGTATCTTTAAGTAGATTTCCAAAACAGCAATAAAATAAATCTGTGTACAGGAATACTTGTGTAAATATGTACAGAGAGACAGAAAAGCAGCGCTTGTGAGCAGTGAGGAACTGCAGCATGCATGATTTGACTTTGAGAAGTTGCTACAGAATGAATCCTAGCTGAAGAGAGTCAGGAAATTTTGCTTTACTGGGAATGAGATTCTCCTGCCCATAGTGTAAAAATCTAAAGGGCATCTAATATATGCTTGCTTGTCTGCTCCTCCAGTCAGGAGGGAGAGAAGATACCTCTGGAGGATACACATCCCTTTCTGTCACATACAAGGTGAAACACTGTCCAGACCTGACTGTCTATTAACTCTGCAGGCAGCTACCGATTTGCTTGGACTAGAAATGTTAAGAAATCACACGTGATGTGGTGAGCTTTATTAGAGGTACTGAGTACTATCAGGGAGAGAAGCTGAATGCGAATGACTGAATCCCAGTCTGTAGAGTTTGCTGTGTAATTATTGTGCATCCATTGCTTTGTGATTTTTTTTTTTGTAGTTGTTTTTTTTCTGAGACAGATTGAGATGGAATTTGTGAGCACATTTTTTAAAAATTTTCTCTTTCTTATTTAGTGATGCAGTCTCTTAACATAGCTAACTAATGGTAATTGAATAAGAGACACTGTTGGATCTCTCAACTTCCATTTCAATTACAGTCTTTAAAGATTTTTGGAATTTCTTAAGTTAATCATGTAAAAAAAGTTTGCTTACATTGCGCTTACCGTATGTCTGTGGGCAGATCCAAGTAACAGAATGAAGCAAATTCTAAAGTAGTCACTGATTCTATTACATGATTTTTTTTTGTGATGCTTACATTCAGATTCCTGATCATTGTTCAGACATACATTATTATTTATAACTGGTGAGTTAAGGCACAGAATTATAATTTCATGCTTGGACAATGCGAATTTAAAATCTCATTTAGTCTTACTATCCATATTAACAGTTTTAAGTTATGTTTCTGGAGCAATAGATCACTTTGAAATTAGCTTTTTAGTGAAAACTAGTGCCAGGAAAATGTTCTCAATGATCTACCTAGAAAGCAAATGGAGAGAGGACATGAACAAGATTAAAGTGAATTTATAACTAAAATTCGTATATATATTCACATAACGCTCTCTGGAGAATATGTCTGTGGTCCATGAAGCCTACCTGCGATAGTATGTATGACCGTTGCGTTATCTAGGTATGTTAATTTTGTTATCTGAGATTTTGTAGTGAAACCCTATACACATTTCCTTCTACACTTCTAAGAAAAGAATTGCCATGAAAATCTTCCCATGGTGGACACGCACCAAGTCAAACCAAACCTTCACTTTTAGGATTGAGAAAGCAGAGTTGTAAAATCCAGTTCAAACTGTAACTGGTAACAGTTATTGCCTGAGTTCAGTCAGAATCATGAGGTTGTAGCCCTGAGCTCGTTAAAAGCCAAAGGAACACACTGAATAAATATGTCCCTTTCTTCCTATTTCGCTTTTCTTCTTCTTCTTCAGAATTTTGTTTTAATAAGAAAATGCCATAAAAAGAATTGTTCATGAAATGGAATCTATGGAAAGAATGCAACATTTAAGAGTAACATAAAGCCTGTTTACATAGCACATATTAATAATTCTTTTTAATGAAATCTTCTCAAGACCTTTATTATTACTACTCATTGCTTCAGTATGTTGAATAGAAAAAAGATAAGAAAACCTTTGCTGCTGCAGAAATGCTCTGAGAAATAGTCCCATGTTTCTGTATTTGAAATGATACATTTAGTATTTCAAAAATCTGCTGTAAGCTACAAAAATGCCTTTCATATTGAAAACAGAACCCCATCTCCCTTGCCAAAACATTTCAGAATGGCATACAGCTGTTTTGATTACTGTTATAATCAATCTTTTGTTTGTCTATGAGGTCTGTAAAGGAAGTGAAAAATAATAGAGGTCCTCAGCGTAGATTATTGGAAAATTATCATTTTTCAGGAAATGTTTATTTGTCATATTTATCTGGAACATTTTTAGAGGCTTTTTGAGAAATACCTCCAGGGATACTTTTATCTCTGATACGACATAATCAAAATTGGTGAGCAGTTTCTGTTGGGGGTCTGAAAAGGTGCAAGGTTTGTAAGCAACTCGGCAGATTGATGCTCTCTGAAGGCAAACTAGCCACCTTAGTCCCATGGATGATTTTAGCACAGTACTATATAAACCCCGAAAAGCTTCTTACAAAACTCTACGGGATCTGTTTGAGATTTCCAAAGTAAACAAATCAGCCCTTAATTCCCCCTTATCACCAGAATACATACCCAAAGCCTATGTCTGTCAAGTTTATTACAGTTTTCAGAAAGACTGAGTTAGTGGCACCAATTACACTGACACTTTGATAAAAGAAGTCTCCAGAAAGTTACATATTAGCAACAAGCCTTTGGCTGCATTGGTGGAATTAATAAGGAAGACAGTATTTTCCAGAATAACCCATAGGTAATGTATCTGATGAATTTTGAAATACTTTTTGAAAATATCTGATGAGTTTTTTAACATTTTTGGAAATGTTCTTATTCTGTGACAAATAAATTATTCAGCTATTTCTTTTATTATTCATCTAGGTGTAGCAAGTTCCTTTACCCACCTCTAAAAGTTCTTCTCTGAGGTGAAGAATAATGAAAGGCAAACATGCAATACTGAAAAGGAATTTTGCCAGTTGTCAGAATATAAGCAAGAAACCTGGAGAAGTGTTTCACACTTGCAGCCCTGAGTTCAAAATCCAGGACCTGTGTTCCTGTGAGGTACTTCAGGTCACACTCTGTTGCTTTCTTTGGGTGGCTAATGAGAAACCCAATATATCTTCAGACATGATTTTCCTCCCCTTTCTGAATCTTTATCACTGTTCAGTCTCTGCAGCGTATCAAGAACATGCTGAGCAGAGAAATATTCAAATGGTACAAGTTTTTTCAAGCAAGACACAGTTTCTGCGGTGAAATACAGAAAACTGTTCATGGAGGTAGCAATGTGATAAGAATGGGATGGATATGAATGGGGGGTTGGACTAGATGATCTTTCAAGTTCCCTTCCAATCCCTAACATTCTATGATTCTATGATTCTATGATTTCCATCTGGGAAAAATACACTTCTGCACTGCCTATCCTGCTAAAGGGTTTTATTGGGTGTGGAGGGGGAACATTCCCACCAAAGATGAGGAAATGGCTGAAGTACTTGATACCTTCTTTGCCTTCTTTTCCGTAGTGAGAACGATTACACTCTCAGTATTCAGCCCTCTGAACTGGGCAACGGAGTGTGGAATGTACCCCCTGTAATCCAGGAGGAAGCAGTTAATTACTTTCTACATTATCTGGACGCTCATGAGTCTATGGAGATGGACAAGATCCACTCCAGGGTACTGAGGGAGCTTGCGGAGGAGCTCACCAACCCACTCTCCATCATTTATCAGCAGTCCTGGTTAACAGGGGAGGTCCCAGACGACTGGAGGCTTTCCAGTGTGACGCCCATCTACAAGAAAGGCCAGAAGGAGGATCCAGGGAACTACAGGTCTGTCATCCTGACCTCAGTACGAGGAAAGGTTATGAAGCAGTTCATCTTGAGTGCACTCACATGGCACGTATAGAACAACCAGGGGATCAGGCCCAGCGAGCATGGGTTCGTGAAAGGCAGGTCCTGCTTGACCAACCTAATCTCCTTCTGTGACCCACCTAGTGGATGATGGAAAGGCTGTGGATGTTGTGTACCTGGACTTTATTAAAGCCTTTGACACCATCTAGCATTCTGCTAGAGAAGTTGGCAGCTCACGGCTTAAACAGGTGTACTCTTCAGTGGGTTAAAAGCTGGATGGATGGCCAAGCCCAGAGAGTTGTGGTGAATGGGTTTAGATCCAGTTGGCGGCTGGTCATGAGCTGTGTCCCCAAGGCTCAGTTTTAGTGACAGTCTTTTTTAACATCTTTATCAATGATCTGGATGAGGGGATCAAGTGCAGCCTCAGTAAATTCACGGATGACACCAAATTGAGAGGGAGCATTGATATACTGGAGGGCAGGAAGGTTCTGCAGGGGGATCTGGATAGGCTGGATCAATCGGCCAAGGCCAACTGCATGACGTTCAACAAGGCCAAATGCCAGATCATGCACTCAGGTCACAACAACCCTAGGCAGTGCTACAGGCTTGGGCAAGCATGGCTGGAGAGCTGCCTGGTGGAAAAGGACCTGGGGTGCTGGTTGACACCTGGCTGAAGATGAGCCAGTGGTGTGCCCAGGTGGCCAGGAAGGACAAATAGCATCCTGGCCTGTGTCAGGAATAGTGTGTCTAGCTGGAGCAGGGAAGTGATCGTGCCCCTGTACTCGGCACTAGTGAGGTGACAGCTCGAGTACTATGTGCAGTTTTGGGTATCGAAGTAGAAAAAAGACATTGAGGTGCTGTAGCAGGTCCAGAGGAGAGCAATGAAACTAGGGAGGGGTCTAGAGCACAAGTCTTACAGGGAATGGCTGAAGGAGCTGGTATTGTTTAGCCTGGAGAAGAGAAGGATCAGGGGAGACCTCATTGCTCTCTACAACTACCTGAAAGGAGGTGGTAGCAAGGTGAGTGTTGGTCTCTTGTCCCATGTAACAAGCAATAGGGCAAGAGGAAATGTCCTCAAGTTGTACCAGGGGAGGTTTAGATTGGATGTTAGAAAAAGTTTCTTTGCCGAAAGGATGGTGAGGCACTGGAACAGGCTACCCAGGGAAGTGGTGGAGTCACCATCTCTAGAAGTGTTCAAAAAGCATATAGATGTGGCACTTCAGGACATGCTCTGGTGGTCATGATAGTGTTGAGTAGACAGTTGGACAGAGGTCTTCTCCAACCTTAACAATTCTATGATTCTGTGGTTCTGGGGAAAAACTGAATATGAACATGAATTATTTCAAATATTTTACTAACCTTCATTTTGGGTTAGTGATGACACTAGTGCTAAGGCCCTCCTGAGGGCTGGGGTGCTCTTCACCTCCTGTACCATTTGCAGAACGTCTGCAGTGATGTGGCTCTGATTGAAACTTGTCATTTTCAGTTTGTTTGTTTGTTTATATGGTTGTTACACTACTCATGTTGAAGGATCCTTGGCTTTTTCTTGTGCCTGTACTGTTTTACAGTCGGCGATGCAAGAATGATGGGGCTGGTGGGGTTGTTGGTTTTTAACAGCAAGAATCTTTTACTTTGGGTGAGAAAGTTTGAGGAAGTATTGCCATTCAGC
>NW_009712328.1:5476-6061 GCF_000703405.1 Apaloderma vittatum
AGCAGGATGCAACTTAATATCCTGCTATTGAAAATGCCACCTGAATGCAACCCTAGTCAGTGACTAAGAGGTATGGAAGCCTAGAAAAAAAATCCATAATTTGTAGAAAGTGAGGAATAAATGTCAGGAGTCCATTTTTCAAGGCCTGCTGCAGTCAGCCTTTTGAAGGCCCCTTATTTCTTTTGTTTGTTTGTTTCATTCTAGTAGCTATGTATTTAGTGGTTAAGCCTTCCTGAACATTGCACTGCTAATTCTGATGAGTTGTACCCTCTGTATGCAATACAAATGATGTATAAAAACTTCCTAATCACTCTTGTCCCCATTTATCACTCACATTGTCTGGCTGATACTTTTACGGGGTTGCTGTAGTTACAAAGTGATGAGTGAACTGCTGGCAACAAATGGCACAGGAATTCCAATAAGAATTCCAATAAGATAAATAAATTTAAAGACTATGGAGAAATAATTTACGTATTAAATCTTTACTTAATGTCCCCCAGATGATTCATGGTGCTTTATTTAGGTGCATTTAGAACACCCCTAAATCCTTCCCTTCAGGGCTCCCCTCAACCCACTCTGTGCCCA
>NW_009712329.1:0-413 GCF_000703405.1 Apaloderma vittatum
GCTGAGGGAGCTGGCAGAAGTCATTGCTAGGCCACTCTCCATCATCTTTGGTAAGTCATGGGGAACAGGTGAGGTGCCTGAAGACTGGAGGAAAATGAATATCACTCCAGTCTATAAGAAGGGCAGGAAGGATGACCTGGTTAACTACAGACCAGTCAACCTCAGCTCCATCCCTGGAAAGGTGATGGAACAACTTATCCTTGGCACTGTCTCTGGGCATATAAAGGATAAGAAGGTCTTCAGGAGCAGTCAGCATGGCTTTGCCAAGGGGAAGTCACATCTGAGCAACCTGATAGCCTTTTATGAAGACATAACCAGGTGGGTGGATGGTGGTCATGCAGTGGATGTGATCTGTCTGGACATCAGCAGGGCGTTTGACACGGTCTCCCACAGCATCCTCATAAGTAAACTGA
>NW_009712330.1:0-8031 GCF_000703405.1 Apaloderma vittatum
TGACCTGCTGGAGAGCAGCACAGGGGAAAGGTACCTGGTGGTCCTGATGCACAGCAGGATGACCATGGGCCAGCAATGGCCCTGTGGCCAAGAAGGCCAAGGGCATCCTGGGGTGTATTAGAAGGGGAGTAGCTAGTAGGTTGAGAGAGGTCCTCCTCTCCCTCTACTCTGCCCGGAGGCCACATCTGGAATATTGTGTCCAGTTCTGGGACCCTCAGCTCAAGGGAGACAGGGAACTGCTTGAGAGAGCTCAGCGCCGAGCCACAGAGATGATGAAGGAAGTGGAACATCTCCCTTGTGAGGAAAGGCTGAAGGAGCTGGGTCTTTTTAGCTTGGAGAAGAGGAGGCTGAGGAGTGAGCTCATTCTATAAAGGGTGAATGTCAGGAGGACGGAGCTAGGCTCTTCTCAGTGATGTCCAATGACAGGACAAGGGCCAATGGATGCAAGATGGAACATAGGAGGTTCCACAAGAACATCAGGAAAAAATTTTTTCCCTGTGAGGATGACAGAGCCCTGGCACAGGCTGCCCCGGGGGGAATTCTGTGATTCTGTGATTCTGTGATTCTGTGATTCTGTGATTCTGTGATTCTGTGATTCTGTGATTCTGTGATTCTGTGATTCTGTGATTCTGTGATTCTGTGATTCTGTGATTCTGTGATTCTGTGATTCTGTGATTCTGTGATTCTGTGATTCTGTGATTCTGTGATTCTGTGATTTTGTGATTCTGTGATTCTGTGATATGTTGTATATGGAATGGAATACTTTTGTTGGTCACTCGTCCTGCCTGTTCCACAGTGCAATATTTTCCTTCCTTGTGACCTCTTTTACTTCCCAGCACCCCCAGTGTGGCACACAAGATCCAACCGTGACCTTGATCACTACAGGAGCAAGTATAAGCTAGAACCTTTCTGCATATCCGTCACCAGTAACAACTATAAACATCAGGCGTTAGCATTTATAGTGTCAGACACTGTCAACAAAAACATGCTGTTAACTTCAGAAAGTGCGGGCTCTCAAAAGAGACTTAGCTTAAAAATAAAGCCACTGAACAGAATTGGTTCTGTTTATCTCAAGTCAGGACACTCTTGTGATCAGTTTGGTTAAAATCACATCGAGGAATGATTACAAGTTTGTGGATTATTTTCACAGTTTGACAGTTTTACCCAGCTAAAGCGCTAATAACTGCTCTATGAGACATAATCTCAAGAAGAAATTTATGATAAATCTTTTCCAGTAACAATACTTCCAAGTTTGTTAGGTAATGAAAAGTCAAAAGGCAGAAAACGAATGATCCAAAACTGGCTTCATGTTCTACTGTGTTTTCTGGGTGGTGTCTGTGGTGCCCAGCTTTGAGTAAGTGCCAGGCTGGAATTCCCAGTGACAGCCTCCGGTGTGCACAGCACAGGTACAGCCATCAAAGACTGGGCTGGGCTGCAATTGCACTGCCCTAGTGCACAACCAAGAGGCTTCTGAGTTAGGACACTTTTTCTGGGAAAAAAAAAACAACTGTTGTCTCATGTATTGCAAGCAACTATTAGTACAAAAGTATTTTGATTTCTGAGCTTACTCTCAAAAATATTCTGACTAAAATTGTTTTTATGGAAAGCTTCTCAGAAATTGTAGCTGATTACACTCTTAGACTAGCCTATTAAAAGGACTGTCTGGAATCAGGAATCTAACTTACAATATAAAGGAACAATATGCTATTTTGTAAGGAAAAATTGCTGAAATAGGATGTGGTTTGCTTAGCCTCTTAGTTCTTTCATATAATACTAGCTTGTTATTATATGTTGACAGAGTGAAAGCTAAGGAATTTATCTTCAAACACAAGCCTTATTTTCTTGGAACCTATTTTCAAAAGCCTAGTAAACCTATTTGGCAAATTACTGTAATTATTTTTTCATTCCCTTGTCTGTAGCAGGAAGTACAAGTGTGCAGCGTAATTACAAAGGGATTTGTCCACTGCGTAACTTGAGCAAACATCCCATCTGTATTTTCCCCTCAGTTGTAGACATTTCAGGTTTAAGCCAGTTAAACAGAGGGAAAATTGTGCCTATTGCAGAGTACACTGATTAAAGAGTTACTGAGACAGTGGTAAGTTTTGCAGGTGTGATGATCCCCTCAAATTATCTATTTCTCAGTAAAATGAAAATAAATAATTTTTAATTCTTTCCTTAGGACCAACACATTTTCTTCAATAGAAGAGAAGGGACTCTAAATCTGCCTCACATGCTGATAAGGCATTGCATAAAAGTGACTGATAGCCTTCAAAATAAAGTATGCTTGATAGGTCTGTGACCAAAAAAAGTTCAGTGCCTTATGTGAACAATGACGAAAATGCATACCATTCCTTATGGAGATTTTTAAGGATGATCGCTCTGTTTCCTCAAAATTCCTTCAGTTTACCAGTGTCAGGACATCCCTCTCGATGAGGAAGCAGAGGTCTTGGTTAAACGGTTAAATAAACATATCGTTATTGTCCAGCTTTAGAAAAGGATATTAGATTACATACCAGGAGAGTGGACCATG
This sequence comes from Apaloderma vittatum, assembly GCF_000703405.1. Lineage (NCBI taxonomy): Eukaryota > Metazoa > Chordata > Aves > Trogoniformes > Trogonidae > Apaloderma > Apaloderma vittatum. Next base: position 2,531 of record NW_009712330.1, read on the forward strand.
CCTGTCTTCAGCCTTAAAGTACGACCGAGTCTCCATTTTCCTGTAGCGCTGTGTTTAGTTTTGATTACCTACAACCCCTAAGTTTGGTTTATTTTTCTAAGTGTTATTCCAACATAAACTCACTGAGCTCAGATCTGCCCTTGGTCCCACGAAGGCAGCTCAGTGGGAAAAGTGACTCAAGTGATCAAGGACAGAAGAAAAATCGTCATCGTTTTCTGAAGTATCCATCTGTTTATCTTTAAGCTCAGATTTTTGAAAGTCCCTTCAAACAGGATCAGCAGGTTTTATAATAGGAATGTAAATTATAATGCGGGTGATTGATCGAAACTTTAATATGCTTTCATGTGAGCAGTGGCAGCCCTAATGATTTTTATCTGGTGAGGATCCTAACAGAAGATTTTGGGTTAGATATGTGTGCATATGCATATGAAACCACGGAAGTTTAACAAAACCGTATTGTACAAAACAAGAATAGTATCAGTTACTCATTATCAAGATATGATATATACAAGATATGATATATACAAGATTATTAGGTATTTTTGTGTTGAAAAATATTTTTAAAAAATACCATTATCTTGCAAAGGACCTTATAACTTTCTCTCATACGCCACTTCCTTCTGGTCAGTCCAGGTTGCCCCATACCTCACTGTGGGCTTTACGGCACCAGTAAAATTCCCACAAGGACCACTGAAAGGCTGGATTATAACTACCATCATTGCATGACTACCATCTTTGTGGTGTTGGACTTGGTGACCCTACACATGTACTGCCAGGAGATCCTGGCACCAGAGGAGTCAAACTGAGTGTGAAGAAAGCAGCAGGAAGAATCCATGGGGGAAGGTAGATGTGGGGAACATAGAGTAGTTCTGGGGACAGAGTCAATTTGGTGTCGTGGGCAAAGGAAGGGCTGGGGGAAGAGAGGGAAGGAAAGGCAAGAGGATGAGTTTGAAAGCTTCGTCAGTCTGGGTGATTGGAAAAAATAACAAAAAATATTCTTCAGCATTTAATTCCATAATTGGCTTTAGCTATCAAATGACAGAAAACAGCTGCATTTTGTAAAGCAACAACTGGGCTGCAGTTGTAACCTAATCCTTGCACATGACACTTAGAAAAAAAATATTTTCCCTGCACATGTGATCCAGTTGTATGACTAGTACCCCACCGATGAAATCAGTGAAGTTGTAAACTAAGTTGTTAATAGCTTCTTTTGTCTTCATGTTTTTCCTTTGCATCTTTTGATCTTCGAGAGAAAAGACAGGTTTTAAAACACTTGGCATTGTCTTCTGAATTGATTTAACCGAATTTGTCTGTATGTGTCCTCCACAAATGTATGTATCATTGACAGTTAAACCCTTACAAAAAGATCAGCTAAAGAATGAAAAGAAGCAGTAGCTGAAGATAAATAGTAATCAGAAGTTAAATGGTTAAACTATTTTTTCAAGAGCTTAAAACTTAGGTGCTTGTCTACAGGAAAGTGAAATCTGAAAATATTTTGGGAGAGCAGTCAGCAAAGTTCCCACTCTTTCTTTGACTTGCCCAGTGTATTAAAACTATCATCTCACTGAAACGGCAGTATTTCTTATTTATAATCCTAAAATAAAGTCCTTGCTGAGGAAGATGTGCAAATAGATGAGTTGTTCTACTTGTTTTAGAAAAACTAATGCAGGATATTCAATGATATTTTATGAATTTATGGTGGTGCTTTTCAACCCCATTCATTTTGGAGTCAATAGGATTTGGAGCAGTGGGCTGCTGCCCACAGCCACTTCACAGGGTGCAGGACAGAAGCAGAAGGAGAAAATGTGTCCAGTGACAACACATCTACCTTTCTACCTTGTAAATCTCTGGAGTTCATTCTTAGAAAAGACATCCTGTGTTGAATTACTTCCCCACAAAAGGGAATGTATTTAAGTTATTGTGGTCTTACCTGAAAAAATCCAGACAATAAATTGAATGGATCTCAGTATATTTTTCTTATGGTCAAAAGATTAAAACATTTCTGAATCTCGAACTTCAAGGATACTAAATATTTCCTACCCAATATTAAGGCCATTTATCCAGAAGGTTGCAGAAGGTCCTGTCCTAGTTTTTATACCTTCTTCATTTTTTTTCTCTTTTAGGTAGTAACGTAGGAAATTTTATATTGGTGTGAATGAATCAGTTGAAAAGAAATAAATGGCCATAATCTCACAGAGCTCACTTGTACTGTCTAAGCTGCAAGGCAGATACCACTTCCATGGTTGACCCCCTAGCTTCAATTGTCCAGAGCAGTTAAAATATTGCAGTGTACTGTACTTATCACCCAGCCTACAAGCCCAAATTCCTTCCAAAATTCCTATGTCAAGAAGTCCCAGCCCCAAAAGCAGGAAAAGCTTAAATCAGTGTGCCCCTTCACAGGCACAAAAAATAAATCCATTGGAAAGCAGGAGTCATTAATTCTGATGCTCATGGAATTGCGTGTTTACCTGTGAAAACTTTTTTAATCTGACATCCTTAAATTACTTCAGCTCCCAGTTTGTCCCAAATGAAATCAGGTTTTATGAAAAATTCTGCAGGTGATTAATTTGTTTCAAAGCCTTCTGAATACACTCAGCATTTCCACTGATACTAGTCGTCTTTTCACAGGAGAGAAATAAGGTTACTGGAAAGCATATTACACCAGCCTACTTCTTCTGGATTAAACGTGCTTGAAATAAATGTCATTCCTTTCCTGAGTCTACAACTTATCATTTCAAAGTGAGAAAACTTATCTTCATTTTATCATTGTGTTGTGTAACATTTTTGAATGTCGTTGTACAAAAAAAATGATTCCACATATTAAAATTGGAAATATACTGCTCAGAGACCAAACTCTGTTCCATGCACACGGCAATTATGTGCAACTTTACTAAGCATTTCACCAGCAGTATCTAAAGGACTCGGAGCCTCATTAAATGAAGGATTTAGATGCCTAAAGAGACATCTATCTCCTTTTGTGGGATTTGGCAAACTGGGTTCAAATCTGAAATCCAGCTTGTCATGCACGTCTACTACCCGTCCTTGTATTCACTAGACTCCAAAGGCACCAAAGGATTTGACCTTGCAGATCTTTAATTGCTTAGAGCTGTTGTTCTGGGCATTACAGGAGCTGACCTATTTCCGACCGGGCTGAATAGCTTTGCATCTAGCTCACACCTACCAAAATGATTTCCTTCCAGAAACTGCAAGTGAAAGCCCTCTCCCATAACCTTAGACACCTGCTGTGCAGAGCAAGGGCTGTTAAACTCGGCTACCTCCCTACCTAATTTGGAGAAGGTGGCACTTTCAGAGCGCCGTCCCTCTGATATCTTCTAGTTGCCTGCATTAGGATGTGAGGTCTTGCTACCCCAGTTGCTGTACAGGATGTCTAGGAAGACTATTGCTCTGTGATATGCAGAGGAATCTCCAGACAGGTGTTCCCCCTACATTACGCAGCATCAGATATTGTAACACATAGGAGAGTGTAACAGACATCCCGACGGAAGCTAATAACAAGCAGACACATTGAAGTGGTGCAGAGATCCCCAGTACACACATCAGTTTCACAGAATTACCTCATATACTTGACCACATAGATGCAATCAGAGTGATGCTCATGCAGGTAGTACCTCAGGGATTTATGTATTCTACAGTGTATAATATATATATACACATATCATACTAATATAGTGTATCATGCATTATGTATGTCCCCTACTGGCCCTACTGGCCAGAAAAGGTCAAATTGTATATAGCACACTGACAGGATGACTCACCTTATAAAATGCACTTCTAATGCTCTTGACAAAAGTGTGGTCTCAGCCTCTTTTCCTGCCATTGCAGATCGTGTGCTAAGAGGGAGGGAAGAGCCTGAGAGCCTTCACCACTTTTCCTTTGCCCAGGAGGAATCCAAGGGGGAAGCTATCAGGAGCCTCAGAGCCTCCATATGCTGCAAAGATGGTGAGAGCCCTGGTCCAGAAGAGATGCAAGTGAGAGCCTGACGCTGGAGCCTGGCACTTGCTGCAGCACCAGTCCTGGGCCCTGACCAACAACAGCTGCAGCACGTGGACAGAGCTTGAGGCCCAGGCTGTGCATCCTTGCACTGACGCTGGGGGTATTGAAAACGCTATGGGTGACATGGAGATTCAATGGACCGTAATAAATTACCCTCCAGCGTTAGGAAAGCTAGTACACTCATTTAGCCATCCTATTATCAGTAAGCCAAGGAAATGTGGTATTAAGGATCCAAATGCACTGTGCATTTAACACCATTAGGTAATGATGGAACAGCAGAAACCTACTCTCCTCAGATATCTTCTATGCCCTTCTGTATTTCAGAGCACTGAATAAGAGTGGCTCAACAATTCATATCTCAGCACAATGCTCACATGCTCAGTTATAACACGAGGGATATGTTCTGGTCTCACAGAAGGAGATCTTACAGGAAAACTAATTGATTTGGGGTATGGCATTAAAAGAATAATTTAAAAATAAATAATAGTATTTTAATATTAAATAAAACTATATTCTGTAAACATACATTATTCTAAAACTTAAATATTATTAAATCAAAAACATGGTTAAAATATAATCTTAGGGTCCTAGCCAGTATGTAATTTATTTTAGTACAGCCCCAATAGATAGTAAATGCTGAGTGCCAGGAAAACCAAAACTATGTCATGATTGCACATTTTCAAGTAGAGTTTTGTTTAAGGCAGCATGGCACCCTACATCTACATTAGACCAGCACAGATGACTTGGGGAGCACTTAGGACTAGATCCAAACAGAGTGTAGGTGGACAGACCTGCCAGGAAATCAGTGGAGGTCTTCTTGTTCTTCACAGATGATCCAGCCTAGTGAAATCACACTCCATTTTATTCTGTGATGCTGCTTTATGACTTTGTTCTGCTTCTTTAGAAAGAGGTGCTATAGCTTGGCTGCGAATTGAGTGTGAAAGTAGGTGTTAAGATCAACATGTATGGGAACTCTCAGAGACTTGCCTTTCCTTGGCCAGGTGGCTCCACACCAGGTGTCTGCAGGTCTACTTCTCTGGTCTCTTTCTCCTGAACATGCTGAAGTTAATAGCACACAAGAAATGATTCCGCTGCAAGTTTCAGCAGGTTTTAAATATTGCTAAGCATTTTTTGTTAATTTCCCATAATATTTTCACACAGTAAAAGGATTTTCTTTTTTATTGTAACACATTACTGCACACTGCATGCTCATAATTACCTAATATTTCCCTGCTCTATAGATTTCTCTTGATCGTTAATATTAAAAGGCTTATTATCTATCAGCTTACGGTCTGCACATATATTTAAAGAGTTGGCAAACTTGACATAGGATAAATGCCACTTTTAAAATAAGTTACAGACAGAGTAAAGTGGAGGTTAAAAAAATAGAGATTAGAGTGTTGAATAAATGTCATGACTGCCAGAATCAATTGAAAATGAGCATTCTCACTGACCTTAGCAGGAATGAAAGTGAACTTCTCCTACCC
>NW_009712330.1:8062-10129 GCF_000703405.1 Apaloderma vittatum
CTAAGGCTGGTCCCAAGGGAGTACAATCGGGATGGTACTAATGAGCACAAAACTCACAAGGTAGGGGTGATGTTTCCTTCAGAAACACTATATGCGTTGGTGCCCTTAGCCCCCTAAGGACCTAAAAACTGTTATTGTTCCTCCTGGGAGGTCCGTTTACACTTAACACACATCTGGCTTAATTAGGCTGACAGCTGCTGCAGGTACTATTGGACAAGGTCCAGGCATCAGAGTGCATTAGCATTTGTTTAATGGTTTAACCTTTCATAATCTGATCTCCACTGCGTAAATGAATCAGGGAGATATCTTTTATTACTTGTTAATGTGTGTTGTGTGTGTATGCACATATGCACACTCATACAAACACGCAAGCAATCTACACCAAATGTGTCCCACCGTGCACTGAAAATTAAAATCTTTTCCAACTGCAAACTTTTAATTGAATAAATCCAGCTCTAAATTAAGTAAAAAATAACAAGATTAACAGTCAAGACAGGAGCAATCGTCATATGTAGAGACAGAAGAAAATTCAATGACTTTCACATACAGAAAGCAGCCACCATGTACTCACAACCAGATTTTGTATACCTATGGTTTTTGTATTTTAATTAAAAAGCAACAAACCAGGACATAGAAAAAAGAATTATAATTTTTGCTGCATATGTAAATGAAGCCAACATAGAAGGTGGTCCAGTGCAGACTCACTTTTGGCAATAAAGTTCATGTTCTTCATACTTTTAAAATAGATTCAATGAACAAAATAGGCCTGATTCTACCCTCAGTTAAAACCAGAGTAATTCATTCAAAGTCACTGGGAAGAATCTGTTTTCACACATGTACCTGAGGGAAGAATACGGCTCAAATGATCAGGAATGTGCTTTGTTTTCTCAAGAGAACCCTTCCCCCATATCCAACGAAAGCATTTTTTTTCACTTAAATATTCTTTTATGTCTAATTGGCTTCCTTCCATAGTAACTCCTTGTAAAAATAGCCTTTGGCAAGACAGCCAACTTCAGCACAAGCCTAAACCTTATTGTATCATTGAAAGCAAAACTAAATCCAAAGGCACCTTTCCAACTCCAATCAGCTTTCTTTACACACAGACGTGATCGTTTACCTGACAAATTATTGTTCACCTTTCTAGTGACTTCCAGACCGCAACACTCCACGTGGCTGGAGACTTCAAACATCAAAATAAAGATTTTTGTATTGTGAAGAATCCCATTTAAATACAAATAAACCAAGTCTTCAGAATGTTCTCTTCCAGCATACATTCTTGCCACTGCCTTAGCATGTGTCAGATCTTCCCAGTGGCTTGATCCAGATATCAGTGAGCAGCCTTCTGCTCTTGCCGTGTAGTGAGATATTTCTTTGGCGGAGGTACTGCAGTTTCATGTTGCATTGCTGAGGAGCAGAAGTTTTGAGCTCTGCTACGCAACCTGTCCCAGGATTGAACCCTCATTTTAGGACAAGTATTTGGATTTTTTTTTGCCCTTGCAAGACATTTTTTCATTGCCTCTCACTTGTGGGACTCTCTCAGGTTGCAATACATCTTGCTGAAGCAGCTCAGGGTACCAGCATCACACAATAGTGAGTACATGTGGAAACTTGGTTAGAAACTGTATGTTGAAGATCTTGGACTTCAGAGCAAGAGCATAGAGACTGCATTCTCCAGTCTCATGCATAGTGGGTTTTCACACTCTAATTCCCTTTTAGAAGGGCATTTTCTTCTTTGTTTAAGTGAGTAAACTTCTTCATGAGCAGAGTAAACAAAGCTTTAATGAGAATAATGTGGTTATTGACTGGATCAAGTTTTCAGGCCCATTAGGCAGCTGCTGTCCAAGCATCTTTGGTGCTTATAACGCTTGTTATTTCATGTGTAAACTCTCTTAAGCCATCTCTGAATCACTCAGTAGAACCCGGTACACAAACTCTTGTGCTAGCATAGTAGTGTCTATGCTGGAAAATTCACCCTGGGGCACATAGGCCCATGAGGACTTAATGCAAGATATATCGTGATGTACCCTTGCTCAGTTCCAGCAAGTGTCGCATATTGACATTACTGGG
>NW_009712331.1:0-572 GCF_000703405.1 Apaloderma vittatum
AATAATGAGAAAACCAGGTAAAATGTGCCCTAAATGCAAAAACGGGTTTCATTGGGCTACTCAATGTCGATCAAATTTGATACCCACGGCAATACTTTGCTTCAGTTGGGAAACGGGAGGTGGGGCACGAAACCCAGTGCCCCGAAATCCAACAGGGTTCTCTCAGTGGGAATGAGAGAGGACTTACAGACTTTGCTTTCAGCCAAGCAACAGCAGGGAGCGCCGTCTTGGACATAGAAATGAATAAATCTGTTACCTTAGAGGATAATTCAGTTACTTTAATATCCTCTAATTGCAATGGATCATTGGTATTTGAAACGCATGCTGTGTTGTTGGGGCAATCCTCAGCATCAAAAATGGGTCTTTTTGTACTACCAGGTCTAATTGATAAAGATTATAAAGGAAAGGTGAAAATAATGGTGTGGATACCGTCACCACCTTGTTTTATACCAAAGGGACAGTGAATTGCACAGCTATACCTATACCTGACTTAACGAGCAATTTACTCTATGCTCAGAAGGAGCGAGGATCCCAGGGTTTTGGTAGCTCCGGTTAACCCTTAGTGTTGTGGG
>NW_009712332.1:0-17071 GCF_000703405.1 Apaloderma vittatum
CCGGCTGAAATCTGGACGTGGAGGGCAGATAGGGCTGCTAGTTCCTCTCAGGGATGGGGAAAGTATTTTATTTTCTATTCTTTTTATTATTTTTTTTTTATCTCTAGATAATTTCGGATGGGGCAATGTCTTGTTTTAGGCTGTTGGTGGTAACTTTTTATATGTCAAAGGTTTTAATTTGAGGAAAACTTGAAGCGATGCTTCAAGATAAGTTTACAAATTTATTTATTTTTTGGGGGAGGGGGAGGCGGACACACCGTTACATACGCTCTGTCCAAACCCAGGATTTGACCATATCAAAAATAGGTGGTCACTCTTAAAAGTTACAATTTTTTTTTAAAAAAAATGAAAAAAGCACCTGAGGGGAGGGAGCCAGGAGTTAAAAGGTTAAATGTTTTCCACTGCTGTTAGAATAAAGACAGTGTCTTAAGATACTCATTGTTAAACTGTTTGGCTATATTTTATTATGCTGCGGTATAGTATTATTGTTGGTAACTGATGTGTACAGAGTAACACAGTGGTGCTCTTTCTAGGTATAATTGAAGACATTGTGTGGTCCTTGTATGAAGCCTGATTCCTGCTTGGGTTTTAATTGTAAAATGTTTTTCTGGATTTTTTGTGTGGGTAATTGGATTTTGGAACCGCTTTAAGACATGATAAAGGCGAAACAAGTATTTAATTTAGAGGGCAGTACCTGAAACCTTTGCATATCTGAGCCTGGAAGACAGTTATTTACAAGTTCTCACCTTCTGGCTCTTTTACTGGGTTTCTATTTAGAATCTTCAGTCTGCATTTCTACTTTGTAGTTAATGATCCTTTAAGTAATGGTCGCGATCAAGTAGACTTCTTCGATGCTGGCATTGTCTGATTATGTTATGCATGCCTCTGTCCCACAAGTCACTCTTGGTAATATTTACAATTTGAAACGTAGTTTATGGAATTTTTTACACATTTTTAAAAAAAATTAAGCTGTGTTAGCATTGCTTTTGTAGTATTGAGCCTTAAAATAACAATCTCAGTGGTGTACACAAGTATGACACACACTAAAATATTGGAGAGAGATATTTTTACTTGTGCTGTTGAAGTTTTTGGTAGCACTAACTCATTTAATGTCTAACCTCAAACATTTTATTGCTATTTAGTGTTTTTCTTGGGACCATTGGTATTAAACTAAAATTTCCTATTTACATCATGTAAAGTTTAATGTGTAAAGAGACTAGCCTACCAAAATATTACCCAGTTTTAAACAAAATTGGAGAATTATATGTCTGTCATCAGCAGGTCACATTACACTTGCTAAATACTTGCAGGCTTTTTTTTTCTTTAGTAATATAAGTTTTTTCAGTAGCTGATGTGAAAAGAAGAGTCACTTCAAGTGACTGAAATGTGATTGCTTTAAAGGCCACGGTCTAACCAGAAGATGGCCTGAGAAGCCTGAGTTAGCAGCTGCAATACCTAGACTTTCTAGAGCCACAAGTTAAGATGCGTGGACCTAGAACAGAATCCCTCTAGGATCTCCAGAGGACTAAGCAGGACAGGCCAGGAGAAGCACATTCAGCTGACCAGCGCCCGCGCTCCGCCCCAGATGCAACTCCCTTTTTTTTAATGGCTGATGCCTTGCTTGATTGCGTGCGGTGCTGTGGGATCATGCAGGCTTGAAAGGCTGCTGGAGAGGGCATGAGATGTGTTGCAATAGTGAATCCTCTCTTTGTTGCTCCAGGATTTCAGATGTGTTCTAAGCCTGCCGGGGTGAGCACGCTTCCGGGCAGTGATGGAGACGAGAGCTCAGCACGGCAGCGGGTCGCAGGCCTTGCTACAGGCTCGGCGTGACAGCGGGAGACCGCATGGGGAGCCCGACCTGCGGGATGTCCTGATGCAGCAGGTTCATGTCTTGTCGTTGGACCAGATCAGAGCCATCCGAAACACGAATGAGTACACGGAGGGACCTACGGTGGCTCCGAGGCTGGGGGTCAAGTCCACTCCTCGACTAGCAACCCAACCCAAAAATGAGAGGCCCCACGGCTTGCCCGAGCATCGTCATTTTAGCCGGATTCAGCACACGCAAACACACGCCTCTCCTCGGGCGCCTCTGTCCCGATCCATCAGCACGGTCAGCACAGGTTCGCGGAGCAGTACGAGGACAAGTACGAGCAGTAATTCATCTGAGCAAAGACTTCTAGGGTCGTCTTCGGGACCCGTCACCGACGGGATAGTCCGAATGCAGCCCAAGTCTGAGCTCAAGTCAAGTGAGCTGAAGCCGCTGAGCAAAGAAGACTTGGGAGCGCACAGCTACAGGTGTGAGGACTGTGGGAAGTGTAAGTGTAAGGAGTGCACTTATCCAAGGACCCTCCCGTCGTGTTGGATCTGTGACAAGCAGTGTCTTTGCTCAGCCCAGAACGTGGTCGATTATGGGACCTGTGTTTGTTGCGTGAAGGGCCTCTTCTATCACTGCTCTAATGATGACGAGGACAACTGCGCTGACAACCCCTGCTCCTGCAGTCAGTCGCATTGCTGCACTAGGTGGTCCGCCATGGGTGTGGTGTCCCTCTTTCTTCCTTGCTTGTGGTGTTACCTACCAGCCAAGGGTTGCCTTAAGTTGTGCCAGGGCTGTTACGACCGGGTAAATCGGCCTGGGTGCCGCTGTAAACACTCCAATACCGTCTGCTGCAAAGTTCCCAGCGTCCCCCCCAGGAACTTTGAGAAGCCAACATAGCATCCATCACTAGTCAGAAATAATAAAGTAACAAGGGTTATCTTAACCTACGTATGCAACCAACTAAGCAGCTATGGTCCTGGCGCTGTAGTAGAAGGGTTGGGGATATACTTTGCTGTTTGCAGTGGAATGCTTTTCTCTGTGTGTGCCATCTTAACTGACACGCTTGTTAGAATCCAGCTAGTGGCATACAGAAAAAAAAAGAAAAAAAAGAAAGGGATGCAGTACATTGTGACCCACATATTGCATAAGCTAAAGCAACACAGACACTCCTAGGCAACTCTATTGTTTGTGAATAGTACTTGCAAAATTTGTAAATTAGCAAATGACTCCTTTTTTTTCGTTGTTTTCTGCCAGAGATAATGTGCTATATTTTTGTATATACAATAATATTTTCAACTGTGAAAAATAAGTGGTGTCATAAGACATGGCACAGTCACAAAATATTATACTAATATGTTGTACATTCGGAAGAATGTGAATCAATCAGTATGTTTTTAGATTGTATTTTGTCTTACGGAAACCTTCTATTACAAGACTCTGATTTCCCTTTGGACTTCATGTATATTGTACAGTTACAGTAAAATTCAGCCTTTATTTTCTAATTTTTTCAACATATTGTTTAGTGTAAAGAATATTTATTTGAAGTTTTATTATTTTATAAAAAGAAATATTTATTTTAAGAGGCATCTTACAAATGTCACCCCTTTTTATGAGGACGTCATAGTTGCTGCAAATAAGGGGTGAACGATGCGTATGTTCACTATAAAATAGAAAATATATTAACGTTTGAAATTAAACTGGGCTACTTGTCATTTTTTCCCCTATTTGTTCTTCTGAGTTGGGAAAACTTGTACTTCTAATTGCAGACTTGACAGTGATACAATCACAGTGAGTCTAATACAAAAGCTAAAATAGAATTTTTAAGTGTATTTTGTTGTTGTTATTGTTGTTCACTACTTCACCTGAGAATAATGCAGGATTTTCGCTTCCTTTCTTTGCACAAATGCCCCATATACTGTTCTGCAACAGAAAAGGAAAATGAACGTAGGAAAATGCATTAATTCATTCCAGACTAGGACTAATAGGCACTGAAAGCTTGACCTATTCTGTAAGTGATGAGCTTTTGTGCTTCAAATAGGAAATAAGTAATCATTCACAAAAAATGTTGGGCTTGCATGGCTTTACTCAGAGAGAAAGGGAGAGAGAGAGGGGAAAAAAAAAGGAAAATTAATATGGTCAGTGCAGAAAGCTTGCAGGATTATTTGTTAAAAGTAGAAGAATATGCCACAAGGAATGATAGATCTGAATGCAGTCCAGCCTTGTGTCAAACATTTGCCTCACTTGTAAGAAGAAAGTTGCTTGATTTGTCATTTGTGGCAGTTACCTTCCACTGAGGTCAAAATCCTTTTGCTGCCAAGTTTCCCACCGGAAGCCTAGAGAATGATTTACCTTTCTTTATTAACAAACTATCATTTCCTGTTCGGAGCACGTCTCTCCAAGTTTAGAGGTCTTAATGTTGGATTTTATTTATACGTTTCTTAAGCTGGCGTTTAAGAAATAGTTGTAAGTATTTTTAAGCTGACGCTTAGAAAAATCTCACAACCTTTTCTGAACCCTCTCCAACAAAAACAAATTATAACTAATAAATTAAGAGCTCACTAAAAGTTGAAAACCAGAGCAATGAGTAAATACTATATCTTTTTGGCCCTTAATTTTAATCTGTGATCTGGTGTTTGGGCTGCTTTACATAGGCTTGCAGTACTCAAAAATCTTACAGTGTGTTGGTGTGTATTGGTTATCAATCAAGTGAAATTAAAAAGTGCAGGTCCTGACGAGTCTGCAAAACAAATAGCTGATACATGGGGCCTTGTTTTGTTTTGTTTTTCCTTACCTCTTGGGTGAAAAATGTAAGCTGGTTTTCTTTCCTCTCTGCACCAGCTGGCTGGATACTTTGGTATATGAAGACAAGCAGTATATATTTAGCCTTCTGAGTAGAATTTGTCAGGAAGAAGGTCACTCATGTTGTATAAGTAATTTGTCCATATTTAAAGTGTGTCAGTATATTGTGATTGAGTGTTGGGGCATATATGTAAGACTGTACTTGGCTGCTCATAAACAGAGCTTATTATTTTTAGAAAATTTTGTTCTTAAAGGGATTGGTAACCATCATGTGTTTCCATTCATTGAATGTAATACTTGAATTAGATTAGGTGCTTATGCCAAAACTATCCTGGGTTAGTCTTGCTGATTGAGAACAAACATAGGAATAATAGAATTGGCGTGATCTTTGACCTTGAGGCTGTATTTTGGAAACCTAAAAACTCACAAATTTCAGTAGATGGTAAATCCATCTTTTCACTGTGTTAATGAAGTTGAAAATGCTGAAGCCAGAGCCCTGTCTTGTCAGTGATTTATATTTCAGTCAAGGAAGGTATCTCTAAGGAAAGCTGAAGGTGAAACCGGAAAGCTACAGAATAGCTGAGCAGTGCAGCAGTCAAGGAGGGTGCAACTCTTCAGTCCTGCGAGACTAAAATTGTGTGTGTGCTTTGCTCTGCAGTGTAGCAAATGCTTTGACTACCTAGGTAGGTTCTAAGAGAAGAGGGAAAACATCTTGATAGTGAAATTTGAAGCTGGTTCTGGTAGTAAAGATGGGTCGTCACCTTCCACTTGGTTCTTAATGAGGGTAGATAGTGGATCCCCCTCACCCCAGGTAAGCACATAGCCAGTGAATTAGTGCACGTATGACCCTGGGAACAGGAGATGTGGGAGGATGGCATGAGGCACTGCCTTTTGGGCTTACTGTGGTGCTAGGGGTCTGAGCATGAGTTACCATCTGTGTGCAGTGGGCTCCTTAACAGTTGGCTTGTGTGTGTTAGTTAACATCCTAATATTACACTTAACTAGATAAGGTTTACTATTCTAACTAAAACCAAAATCTTGCCTCAGATTAGGTTGATCTAGTAAGAATTAAGAAGGTTTTCCAAGTGGATTGAGATGATATCATTAAACCATGCCTAGTTTGTCCTTTGAGATAGGAAAGTGGAGATCCAAGAAAGGAAAACTTCCCATACATAGGTTTTGAGGATAACTATGAATGTCATGCCAGGTATACACCATATATCAGATATACACCGGATGTACACCGTATATCAGATATACACCATATATACTTCTGATTTTAGACAGCTGTTAAGCCATGAGTGGGAGGAGAACCCTTATTGCTTCTTTTGTTGCGTTGTTGCTTTAGTGTTCTGATCTGTTAATCTATAAATTCACTGTAAGGTTTGTTTAAAGTTGGAGACCTGCAGGATTGGCTTGACAGTTGACTATAGTAATGGTGAAAACAAATAGCTTTTTTCAAATTATTTTTCCATGTGATGTGAGCTACAAGTAAATACATTAAATTTACTTGGAAATGTGTCTATTAATATCCCCAAGCAAAGTTTTTTTGTTTTGCTTTTTAATGATTGGAGGCTTGATTGTGATTTTTTTTTGAAGTAGTGGTCATAACAGTAAAAAAAAAAACCAATAACCCCTTGGAGTCAAATGGATAATAAAAAGGTATAGCACTTTAGGTGGAAATAAAATGTATTCCTTAAGGATTTGAGATCATATTCAGGTGAGTATTTATGTATTCAATTGAGTAACCAAATCACTCATCAAAACTCAAAATTCTCCAAATTAGGAAGTGCAGTAGTGAAGTGGCCATGATGATTAACACAATAGCTTTTTGACACTTTCTTACAAAAGTCTGAACATGTGTGAGGTGGAAGTAGCAAAGTATTGATCACTTATGCGTGGTGCATAACTTGTTTTTCTTAAAAAATAAAATACGGTAATACCTGTATTTCTCACTTCTGGCAAAATATAAAATCCTTCATTTTTGTGATGAGTGAAATCTTAAGGCTTGTTCTTAAGCGGCAGGGAAAGAACAGAATCCATTTTTGTACTGCAGTAGAACATTCATTTATTTTTAGGAATTAACTGTGAGGGAGGATGGATTTTGAACAGTTTGTCTCATCTCAGATGTTCCTCGACGGGTGCAGGTACAGTGAGTAATAGTGATTTCATTTGCTGAGACTAATTTATCAATCAGTCACTGGAGCAGAGACCCAGAAAGAAATTGTCTGAATATGAGAGCACGCTTCATTGAGTAGTGTCTGTGTGAATAGTATTGAATAGATTTCTTCCCGAAAATGTTAGCAATGTATTGGCTCAGCTTAAATAAAGCTGGGATTGCAGGTAGACTGCACTGTGACAAAGCACACCAAATCCTTACCTGTGAAAATACTCAGTTTTGTTCCTGTTCACACAATCTGATTTTAAACTGGAGATTTAGAAATAAAAATGAATGTGTCATCGAAATCAGGACAGTTTGACATGGAATCTATGTGCATATACATAGAACACTATATATGGAGTACTTTTTTTCAGAAATACCATTTGTTTTAATTTGAGGAGATCCCTGTGTTATGGTCTTATTTATTTCTCTTCATACCTTTTTCTGTCCCTTTCCTTGACCTTTCCCAGTCATAATGTATAAAGGTTTACTGCCACTTGCTAGGACAAGAGGTGAAAGAGGAGGATGAAACGTGCTTTTCTGATTAGTATCCTCTGTCTCTGCAAGTTTAAGACAAGATGGAAAAAATTATTACCTTGCTGTAATTTTCCTGCATTTTAGAGAGATATAAAGTGTGTTTCCATTCACGTGACATTGAAATCCACAATTCCAGAAAACATTTTCATTTCTTCAGTGTGATTTTTATTACTCGAGAAAGATTTAATGTGTCTTTCAAGTGTTCCCCTTTGTTTTAACCTATGGGTGCTGTGTTTCAAATGACAGGGATGGAGGTTTTACCACCATAAAAGCATAATCTGCTGTTCCTGTGTCACAGGGATTGTACAGGAGAGAGCTGATGCAGTTACCTTTGGGTATGATTTAGCTTGACAAAAGTGGGAGTTCAGCATTTTCATCCTTGGGAAAAGGCAGCGGATGTACTATATTTCCGAAGTTTCTCTTTGCATGTGCTGTAGGAAGCTATTTTTTTACTCTTGAGTCACATCCCACATGCTGATTAAAGAAGCTTATGGCTAAAATATTCAAACTCTTAGGCTAAAATGGATGGGTTTCCATTTCAGTAGAAGTTACCAATAATCAGAAGCTTTGACAATGTAGCCTGCTATTATATAGGATTATTTATGGCGACTTTAAAACTTAGAGTTTAAGTTACATTTTAAAGCTATCTTGCCAAAGAAGATAATCTTCATTAATAATGTAAGAAACTGTATAATCAGAGTAGCTCTGCTTTCCTGAAAGCCTGTCATATAATTACAAAACCACTCGGTGCACCTGAGGTACGTTACAAGAGAAGGAACTTGATGCAACTCAGATGTTGCAGGCACGAGTTTAGCTTGGAGAGCCTGAGCCAGTACACAGGGGTCTATCAGAATGAATCACCAATTTAAGGACGTAGAGAACACCTTGAACAAAGTGGGTTTTTTTCGTAATTTTTTTTAACCCTAATCTTATTTTGATCAAGAAGCAGTGTATATGAACCAATCATAAATCAGGTGGTTGTCAATATGAATACTGATAACAGAATATCTTGATGCTCTTTCCGTGTGTCTCAGAAACATACCAAGATGGAAAATTCTGAACAACCATTCAAACTTAATGTTATCTTAAAAAACAAAGAGAAATACCAAGGCTGTAAAGCACCAATTGGTTGTACTTAAAACTGTTACTTCTAAATTAGAGCCAGAGAGTTCCACTTTAGGTATAAAAAACAATTCAGACCTTTGTCAGCTTCGCTGTAGTGCAGTTTTTATCAGTTACTGATTTTCTTAGAGCATTGATGTTATTTCTTGTCATATAAGACATACAGAAGTTGTCCACTACACTGTCAAATACATTGTGAACAAAGTTGTTCTTCCCTCTCACTTCTCTTGCATAAACTAATGCAAAGAGGAGAACATTTGGAAATTGTTTTGTTTGCTTTGGGTCATTTTGTTTATGCATTTTGTTTAATTATTGTAGACAGAGTGATAATTTAATGGAGTATTTTATGATTTTTTTTTTTGTCCTGATGTCCTTGGCACTTTGAAGTATATAAGTAGAGTAGTTAAGGGACCAAGAATGTACTTTGGGATTTTACCTAACTGCAGCTGCGTTGAATCGTAAACCAAAGCAAGAGCATCTGCCTTCTTGCAGAACTCATTTAGTGCAATGTACCTTCTAGCAGTAGGGTTACTGTCTTGTGCTGCTCTGCAGATGGAGATTATACAGTTGCTTGTCATGTATATGTTTTGATAAAAACTCAGTAGCTTTTTTTTTTTTTGAGAAACACTGTGTTTACACTTTAAAACTAGTGTATGACGTTCCCATAACATTGCAGCTACGTATGAAGGCTACCTCATTCCACACTGCCCGCTGCCCTCAATACTATTCTTGCGCAGGAAGGCTTTCCTCAAACCCCTTAATCTCAAGTGGAAGAAAAAAGACTGCATAAATTATTCTGAAATAAGTATGAGCAGAGAGGTAATGGTATAAAAGGTGACCTTTACATCAGAACTGTGCCTGAACTGTTCTCACCTGCATACACACAATCACAGTACAAAGTCTGAGTGTCCCTGGACACCTCTGTACTAGTAAATCAGACAGTAGGTGGAAATGTTCCTGGACAATGGATTGCAATTGCCCACGCTAGTGAAGCGTTAAGACTTTCCCTGGTGTGAGTTAAACATGCCAAAAAAGTACTCTCCCAAGCTATTCCCCAGCACATTTCAGGAGCTAAAATGTTCCAGGGCCCTTCCCAAAAGTCAGTTTGCCAGCAGCTCCTCTCTATTAGGGTTGCCCAGCATGGACACTGTCCTTTCAAGGCCAGCTGGAATGTAGTGCCCAGGAATGTTCTTGGGCACAGTTATTTGTAGTCCAGGAGGAAGGAGATCCCTCCCACAAATCTCATCCCAGGGGAAATTCACTCACACAAACAACCTCATGATTTAGAATGACACAACATAATCCCCAGGTAGTAACTTAATTGCACAGAAGCAACATCTCAAGTTTTTGGGAAGGAGCAAGGCAGCTGGCAATGTAACTTCTAGAATTTTACAAAGCTTAGGTGATAGGGCCCTTGCACCAATGTAGAGTAGCTACCTAAAATTATATCTTGATATTTTGTATCAAAATTCACTCTAATTTTATGTTTGCTTTGGGGAATGACATTTTTTCTTTTTACAAAATTATTCATAAGTATCTACTGACAAGTCATAAACCAAGACCTTTTCCTATATTTATCTTTCATTAATGAACAGTTGCAACACTTGTTTAACTTTTATGAATGAGTTAAGAGGGTATATCTTGCTTTCCGCAGTTACATACGTCTTGAAGAAAACAGGCCCAAAAATAGTTTCCTTCCGTGATAATCACCATAACCTCATCTTTCCACAAGAAATGGAAAGTGTTCTCTCCTTTTTCCTTTCAGCCCCATGCTCCCATAGCCCCCAGGTTATAGAGTGGGTGGCTTATGGAACCTTGCAATTGCTGAGTGATTTTGCAGGCTTTCATAGAGAAAACCGGTGTGTGAAGTAATGCACTTAAGCTTGGCATCTGAGAGAACAGATCTCACTAAAGTGTTTTAAAGATATGCAAAATATATTTCTATATACATGCTGTCCAAGGGATATGGCTGGAAAGAGAAGACTGTAACAATTCACCCCTTAAAATCTCTGTTTTGGAACAACGTCAACTTTTTTTTTTTTTTTGAAGTTGATAAATTAAGCTAAGTGAAATATTAGATGGAGAGACGTCCTGTTCAGTTTATTAAATGTGGTCAGGATTTGTACTGTTTACATTTCACATAGTTTTTATCCAAAGACCTCACTTCATCTGCTAGATTGGTGGGTGAAATTTCTGGCCTCACTGGAGGCAGTGACAAAATTCTCCTTGACCTCCTTGAAACTTTGTATAGACAAGAGGTGAATTCCTGAATATGTACTGATTGAACATACACTTGAATGGGTATCCTGGGAAAATCCCAGCTGCCTAGGGGAATAAAAAAAAGTTTATAATTGCATGAGACACACTTTTGAATTGAGGAATAGCTACCTTACTTTAGGATTTTTAATCTTCGTTCTGATCCTACTTAACTCACTCTATGCCTAAGGTAATTTATTCCTACCACTGCTCTGGTAAGTTACTTTCTTTAGGCATCAGTCTTTAAACTTTTGCTGGTTTGGGGGTTAATTCCATCAATGGTGCTGTAGATTCCTATTAGGCTTTTTACTGGAAGACTTGTGTTGATACAAGCTTATGTGTGGACTCATCTTTATTTCAGCTTACTGTTATCAAACCTTTCTTATATGCTGAAGCTGCAACAATTTGAATTCAGTTTAGCTCAGCTGTTGCAAAAACCTCTAGGGAGAGTATTAATTTGGTTTAGTTGACAGTCTGGTTAATTGGCATAGGCTCATTAGTATCTGCACAGTGTTTTGTGGCAGTATTACTAAATCAGCCATAAGCACTACCTCAAGTTAAATGAATGAAAGCATGCTTAAAGGAAACTACAGCAAGGTACTGTTAGAAATGTCTATGTGCATTAGCACTGCGTGGATCTAAAATGCTTATTAAGACAGGCAAAAGGTTTTTACAATTACATATCTGTATTGCACATTATATCTCCTGTATATATATGCATATGGCAATTACGTCTTTAGGGGAAATGAAGAATAGAAGAAACTACTTCCTATCACCATGTTTTGCTGTTACTAATATTCTTCTTTCAGAGTATCAGCTTTTGCTGTAACATTCTCCCCTAATTTCCAAATAAAACCATGAAAGACACTCCTTTCCCCCCTCCCTGAGAGAGTACATCTACAGAGTGGAGAGCATCTACCCTGTAGTTTGTAGTTTGTATATTGAAGTCTCCCAGGCGTGGTATGTTGGTCCAGTAAACAGAACAGCTTTTTTCCACTCTGTACTTTCAGCAAGAAGTGAGTGCTGAAGCTGCTAGTTTTCTTATTGCTAATCATACATAATATGGCAACTTTCAAAGGCATTGTCAATCCCCAAGCAGCACTGATACAAGCTGTCTTGCAAATGCACAGAAAGTCAGATTCCCAGCCCCTTACAATATACAAACTGCTTTTGGGAGAAGACATCATCAGAGTGGTAAAAGGGAGGATGAGTGCGCAGATGCGATGTAGTTATAGAAACCACATATGTGCATATCATGATAACGCTAAATCTGTGTTAATATTCTTTAAAAGTGTAGGTGGCTTTTTAAATGTTAAAGTTTTTTAATGTATGCAGAGAAGCAGAAGAACCTAGTAGATTAATTTTTTTTGAATAAGCATAATTGGTTTACCAATTTCCTTCTATGGCTGCAACTGTGCTACAAGTGAAATAATTGGGTTGTGAGTAAGTTATATCCTGATTTTCAGGGGGAAAATGAAAAAAATATCCTCTCTAGATCCATACAGGCTGTAGTAGCAATGGCTACGAAATAATGACTGTTGGGTTTACTGCTGGTTTGCCTTTATTGAGAGATTCAGTCCCACAGAAGTACAGACACAAAGAGTGTTCATTTCTAAATATAGTGACCTAAACCTGAATTGTCCACATGTGACTTAGACATCTCATGTTGACGGTGTGAAAGGTATTGTTTTTCATCTGTGGGTTTTTTGTTGGGGTTTTATGTGGTAGTTTGCTTTTTTCTTCTGGTGAAGGCAGGCTACAGCATGCATGGCAATGAAGAAACTGCCACTCTTGGTACCGATTTCAGAGACATGCAATAAGGCTCTACTGGGACAAGGAAACACTAGAGACCACCAAAAAAAAAAGTCAAAGTGGAATGATTTTGCTGGTTTTGGTGTTTACTTCCTTACTGGGTGGGTATTTTTTGTTGGTGGTGATTTTTTTCCACTGTTTCTTTGTTTTAGTCTTTTTTTCCTAATGGTCCTAGTCTCCTTCAAATCTCTTTGTGTATGCTAGTCTTAAGGGCATAGATCACCTCGTTGCCTTAAAGAGATAACATGGCATATGAAATATGAAAATATACCCTGTAGAAAACTATTTAACAGCCTTGCAGGATAGCGCTTGCTGGTTTTTTAATGATTTTTGATTTATTTATTTATTAAATAATTTAAATGGGGCACAGATTCTCAACTCGGGTAAATCGACCTGGCTCTACTAATGGGTAGTGATGTTCTGGTGATTTGCACTAGCAGAGCATCCGACCTAGTAAATTACTACCCCAAAAAAAAGGTCTTACATAATAGAATAAGAATCTAAAGATTTTACCAGCTTTTGTTTCTTACTGCATCTTTCTTGAACAATAGCTCTCACTATAACTCAAGAGAGTTCAGATTCCTTATTTATGATACTTCAAGAGCTATTATTTATTACATTCTAGATGCGCACAAGGAATGCTTTCAATTCAGTCATTTAACTTTAGGATCCTAGGATCACTTGAGTGTTCCCAGACTTGTAATGAAAGAAGTGGAACCCTTGCAGAAGGAAGAAAACTGATCATTTCAATTTGCATGCAACAGTGTTTTACATTTTTAAAAAATACTTAAAGCATGCTTTGTGTGGCAGGCATTTATGCTGAGCCTATTTATTACAGAGTGAATAATATTTTTCAAGAATGATTCATCTGGCTTATTTTAGAGGTTGCCTTGAATTCTGGTCATTTCTATAGATACTGCAATTCATCGTCATTAGTAAGCTAGTGGTTTGATCTAACCTCAGCTACCTGTTGCTAGCTGTGAATGGAAGAATTTATTTTTAGTCCGAAACCACAATATGTATATTTTCCACTCTGAAAGTATAAAAAACCCTTTAAGTAAAAATTTTACTCTTTCGCTGTGATGTGCCATGGCTCTGATGTCAGACATACTGGGTTCTTCTTACAGAAAATCCTTTAAAATGTCTGATTCTCTACTGAAGTTGACAAGAATTTCCTCCACTTAACCCCTTCAGTGCCCCCCGGGCGTTCAGCTCACATCAAACAAAAGAGACCTCCTATACCTCCTAGACAGGGATGGTGGGATGTTGACAAATCTATTTCATTTTCAAGATGGAAGAAAAAGAGATGGAAAAAACCTGGTCCCTTAGGTGGTCAGGAAGGAGGTTTGTGGGCAGGCTCACGTAGCTGTGATACGTGAGCGAGCCAGCATCTCTGGAAAGCTGTGACTTGACAACTGCACAACCGCTGCAGCTGGTCTGCTAATATGGGAACCTGCGTTTTGGCACAATGTGGGGTTTTTGTCTGTTTGTTGAGTTGCGCTGTTTGGACATTACTCTGTCGTTTCTGCAAGATTCAGAGGTAGAAAAGGTCTGTAATTTAGGGAGGTATCAGCTCTGCCTAGTGAGAGTCAATGGATTAATCATGGTGGAAAGCCATCTACAGGCCTTGAGCACACGAAACTTGCACTCAGAGTCACGGTGTGGATCTCACACATTGCAGAACCTCTTGACTAGTCTCCACAGTTCATAAAGTGGCAAAAATTATTATATCTGGAGTTAGGAAAGCTACTGTTCAGTGTAAGGGTGGGCAGATTAATTCACTCGCCACTGACTATATTGCCAAAGAGTACGAATCTGAGGACTGTATAATGCCATTGGCCTATACACACACTTATTTTCCGTAAAGCATTTGACTTGCAGTAGAGATAAGATGCAGCTGCAATGCTCCATATCCAGGTGCCTTTATACTTATGTTTGGTTTATAATTCTTCAACCAAATCTGATCTATAACACCATTAAAAGCAAGGAGATGAAATGGAAAACAAGAATATAAAGCAGTTTAAAAAACAGGAAAGTTTCTAGCTCGTACTCAAAGCTCAGTTCATTTTAAGGACAAGGACTGTCTCCTAAGCCTTGACTGAGAGCCTGGTTTCCACAGAATATTAAGGCTTTCAGATAATTGATGGGCTTTGGTTGCTGTTCACCATCGAGTTTTTACTTTTCCAGTCATAGGCTACTGACCTTCCCTGCTTTAGGTTGTCACCACATTTCCACAGCTTTAAAAAGATTTAAAAATAATTTGTGGATTTCTTTGATGGAGGAAAATTAGTTCCTCCTTCATATTTGTGATGCCTCAGGAGTTTACATTTTGTGCCCTTTCTTAACAGGTCAAAAGAAAGAAGTAGATGGTTTAGTTCTGTTAGCTCTATTGATTTATCTTAGGTGAAGAAAGCTGTTGTCTTTGTGTATGATTTTTACCAACTGCTTGCTCACACATGATCATTAGCATAAAGTAAAATATTAATGTGGTCAAAGCTGCTGGAATTTCAGCACATGTGGTTTGGTCATCCATGCCACTAAGAAAATGTTTACCATCTCTACCAATACATGTTAAAAGCTACAGTCAAACTCTTAGCACTGTGATTTTACCATCTGATAAGTAGAAAATGTTTGTTTAAAAAACACAAGCAAATAAGTACCGAACAATTTTCTTAGAAAAGATAAGACCTGAGCTTCTGGTTAGCAACTTTGAAGATGATGCTAACTATCTTGCATTTCTCATCTGTGCCTTAAAAATCAAGAGACCTTGCTATTATAAATCCAAACATTTTTTCTCCTCCTGATCAGCTTCTAGGAGTTTTTACAGGTACTTACCACTTCATTGCCCAAGGAGGTTCCATTTGATTTTTGGCCTAGAAGCAGGAAAGTTCAGGGAGAACATTTCAAGAGGAAACCCCCTCCTGGCTGCAGAGAGGAATAAGTAGCAGAAGCACACCTCACTGCCCATCCTACGGGACGTGATACATTAACATCCTTTTCGTAAGCAATGTAAACTTACCACAGGATTGTAAATATTTTTTTGAAATAACAGTTTTATGATTCTTACTTTTGAGTGTGATTGTGAAAGAACTATCTCTGCTTTTGGATACTTATTGCCCTACATCTTGACCATGGTTAAACCCTGGATTCAACTTCCCTCTATTTAGAGGGACTATAGCAACATCTTTTTTTAGGGATTATGCATTTGTAAGGACTATAATAGACTAATATTTTGTATTTCCCTGCTAGCTAAAGACTAGAAAGGGGAGGACACTCAGTCCTCATGTCTACATTTTTTCCCCAAGTAGTATCTCTGTTGTCACCACCTGAAACTGCATCCTGGACTATATGCACCATTTTTCTGAGTCCACAGCAAGTCCCTATGTTCTTAAGAAATTTTTGGAGACACAGACACTCATACCAGGTCTGAAGTGTCTTGGGTTTTCCTGAAGTAGATGTAGGGGAATTCCAGTGACTGCTTGTGTGTCACTCAGCTGCAGCTTACTACAGCTTGTCGAGATTGAGATGGCTGTCTGTCCTTGTCCATCATCTTCATCTGGATTCTACTGGAAAACTTGGACGTATGGTAGATCTATGATTTTTTTCCAGTGTAAATGGACATAGCTGACAGTTGGCAAAGATGAAAAGTCTTCTGATAAATATGTTGGTAAAATAATTCTCTACAGTGGTCTTAGGGAAATTTTTTCACTAAAATTCAGCTTTTCAAACAGTTAAGTCAATGAGACCCTGCAACTGGTGTCCCTCCAAAAGTCCAACAATGTGAACACAGCTATTTAGGTATAGCTTATAGATAGTTCTGCAAGGTTAGCAAGTTGGCTAGGTGACTGCAAGCATTGATGGCCAGGTTATCAGCCCTGGGACATCCAGAAAATATATAAACTCTGATATGTCAATATTTAAGGACTAGTAAAATACTTCTTTGCAGCTTAGCTGAATGGAGAAAAACACATCCTGTTGGGTGCAGTTTTAATATAAAACCTTGTTTAGTAGAGTGCTATTACTGAATTATAGAAGTAAAACATTGGAAAATGTGTGGATTAAAGGCTAAACTTGTGTACATTAGCTTCCCTGGACAGAAAAGTGATAATATAGTGTGAGACAAAGTTAATGTGCAGACATAGCAGGAGGGAAAATTATGGTTTCTCAAGGTCTAGTTTTGTTCAGGTCACAATCACGTGTGCTGTAAAGGGACTACTGATCCAGGATGGACTTTGACTTGATCACTCAGTGCCTTCCTGTCTGTAAGACTGGCTCTAAGCCTACACTTTCCCTTCAGCAATGGTATTCTAATAAGTAAATATGTTGTGCTCAGAGCTATTAGATCATTGGCTGAACTGACAAAACCTGAAATGATTATAGCCCACATTTTTGCTTCCTATACCTCAATTAGAAAAAAACTCTACATTTTAGATGCAGATTTTTTTCTAAAGCTAGACCTTTT
This sequence comes from Apaloderma vittatum, assembly GCF_000703405.1. Classification (NCBI taxonomy): domain Eukaryota; kingdom Metazoa; phylum Chordata; class Aves; order Trogoniformes; family Trogonidae; genus Apaloderma; species Apaloderma vittatum. The sequence continues at coordinate 16,966 of NW_009712332.1, forward strand.
TAAAATATTAAATACTGGATAAAATAATTGTAAATGTACATGTAAATTGAGGATGTCCTCCCTCTCCTCTCCTCTCCTCTCCTCTCCTCTCCTCTCCTCTCCTCTC